>NW_016814956.1:0-5898 GCF_001698545.2 Rhinopithecus bieti | reverse complement strand
TTGGTGAATCTGACAATTATATGTCTTGGGGTTGCTCTTCTTGTAGAGTATCTTTGTGGTGTTCTCTGTATTTCCTGAATTTGAATGTTGGCCTGCCTTGCTAGGTTGGGGAAGTTCTCCTGGATAATATCCTGAAGAGTGTTTTCCAACTTGGTTCTGTTCTCCCCGTCACTTTCAGGTACACCAACCAAACGTAGATTTGGTCTTTTCACATAGTCCCATATTTCTTGGAGGCTTTCTTCATTTCTTTTCACTCGTTTTTCTCTAATCCTATCTTCTCACTTTATTTTATTAATTTGATCTTCAATCACTGATATCCTTTATTTTGCTTGATTGAATCAGCTATTGAAGCTTGTGTATGCTTCACGAAGTCCTTGTACTGTGGTTTTCAGCTCCATCAGGTCATTTAAGCTCTTCTCTACACTGGTTATTCTAGTTACCCTTTCATCTAACCTTTTTTCAAGGTTTTTAGCTTCCTTGTGACGGGTTAGAACATGCTCCTTTAGCTCGGAGAAGTTTGTTATTACTGACCTTCTGAAGCCTACTTCTGTCAACCCATCAAACTCATTCTCCATCCAGCTTTGTTCCCTTGCTGGGGGGAGTTGTGTTCCTTTGGAAGTTTAGAGGCATTTTGGTTTTTGGAATTTTCAGCCTTTCTGCTCTGGTTTCTCCCCATCTTTTGGTTTTATCTACCTTTGGCCTTTGATGTTGGTGACCTACAGATGGGGTTTTGGTGTGGATGTCCTTTTTGTTGATGTTGATGCTATTCCTTTTGTTTGTTAGTTTTCCTTTTAACAGGACAGGCCCCTCAGCTGCAGGTCTATTGGAGTTTGCTGGAGGTTCACTCCAGACCCTGTTTGCCTGGGTATCACCAGCAGAGGTTGCAGAACAGCAAATATTGCTGCCTGATCCTTCCTCTGGAAGCTTCATCCCAGAGGGGCACCTGCCTGTATGAGGTGTCTGTCAGCCCCTACTGGGAGATGTCTCCCAGTCAGGCTACATGGGGGTCAGGGACCCACTTGAGGAGGCAGTCTGTCCATTATTGGAGCTTGAATGCCGTGATGGGAGAACCACTGCTCTCTTCAGAGCTGTCAGGCAGGCACATTTAAGTCTGGAGAAGCTATCTGCTACCTTTTGTTCAGATATGCCCTGCCCCCAGAGGTGAAATCTAGAGAGGCAGTAGGCCTTGCTGAGCTGTGGTAGGCTCCGCCCAGTTCGAGTTTCCTGGCCTCTTTGTTTACATTGTGAGCACAAAACCACCTACTCAAGCCTCAGCAATGGCCGACCCCCACTCCCCTCGCCAAGCTCATGCCTCCCAGGTCGATCTCAGATTGCTGTGCTAGCCCTGAGCAAGGCTCCATGGGCGTGGGACCTGCCGAGCCAGGCATGGGAGGGGATCTCCTGGTCTGCCAGTTGCGAAGACTCTGGGAAAAGTACAGTATTTGGGCAGGAGTGTACCACTCCTCCAGTACAGTCACTTCCGGCTTCCCTTGGCTAGGAAAGGGAAATCCCCTGACCCCTTGCACTTCCCAGGTGAGGCGACACCCCACCCTGCTTCGGCTCACCCTCCATGGGCTGCACCCACTGTCCCAATGAGATGAACCGGGTACCTCAGTTGGAAATGCAGAAATCAGCCGTCTTTTGCGTCAGTCTCACTGGGAGCTATAGACCGGAGCTGTTCCTATTTAGCCATCTTGGAAGCAACCCTCCTGCTTTTGTTTTTTAGACAGAGTTTCACTCTGTCACCAGCCTGGAGTGCAGTAGTGCGATCTTGGCTCACTGCAACCTCCGCCTCCCAGGTTCAAGTGATTCTTCTGCCTCAGCCTCCCGAATAGCTGGGACTACAGGCACACACCACCACGCCCAGCTAATTTTGCAATTTTTGTATTTTTAGTAGAGACAGGGTTTCACCATGTTGGCCAGGATGTTCTTGATCTCTTGACCTCGTGATCCACCCACCTCAGCCTCCCAAAGTACTGGGATTACAGGCGTGAACCACCATGCCCAGCCAGTGGAAGAAATTTCTAAGCAGCAAAGTGTTCAAGAGGAAAGCAGAGCAGAAGACTTTGGAAAATTTGAGGCCTGATGATGCGATAGAAAAGAAAAACCTATTTTCTAGGGAGAAATTCAAGCCTGCTGCAGATATTTGCATAAATAACGAGGAACTGAATGTTAATCACCAAGATGATGGGGAAAATGTCTCCAAGGAATGTCAGAGGTGTTCATGGCAGCCCCTCCCATCACAGGCTCAGAGGCCTAGGAGGGAAATATGGTTTCCTGGGCTGGGCCCAGAGCCCTCCTGCTCTGCGCAGCCTTGGGACATGGTGCCCTGTGTCCCAACTGCTTCAGCTCCAGCTGTGGCTAAAAGCGGCTAAGGTACAGCTTAGGTCATTGCTTCAGAGTGGGCAAGTCCCAAGCCTTGGCAGCTTCCACGTGGTGGTGAGCCTGTGGGTACACATAAGTCAAGAAATGAGGTTTGGGAATTTCCACCTAGACTTCAGAGAATGTCTGGAAATGCCTGGATGCCCAGGCAGAAGTTTGCTGCAGGGGCAGAGCCCTCGTGGAGAACCTCTGCTAGGGCAGTGCAGAAGGGAAATGTGGGGTTGGAGCCCCCACACCGAGTCCCCACTGGGGCACTGCCTGTTGGATCTGTGGAAAGAGGGCCACCATCCTCCAGACCCCAGAATTGTAGATCCACCGACGGCTTGCACTGTGCTCCTGGAAAAGCCGCAGACATTCAACACCAGCCAGTGAAAACAGCCAGGAGAGGGGTACACCCTGCAAAGCCACAGGGGTGGAGCTGCCCAAGGCCTTGGGAGCCCATCTCTTATGTCAGCATGATCTGGATGTGAGACATGGAGTCAAAGGAGATCATTTTGGAACTGTAAGGTTTAATGACTGCTGTATTGGATTTTGGACTGGCATGGGTCCTGCAGCCCCTTTGTTTTTCTCCCATTTGGAACAGGTGTATTTACCCAATGTCTGTACCCGCCCCACCCCACCCAATATATCTAGGAAGTAACTAGCTTGCTTTTGATTTTGCAGGCTCCTAGGCAGAAGGCAGTTGCCTTTTCTCAGATGATATTTGGGACTTGAACTTTTGAGTTAATGCTGGAATAAGACTTTGGGGGACTATTGGAAGGTTATGATTGTGTTTTGAAATGTGAGGGTATGAGATGTGGGAGGGGCCAGGGGTGGAATGATATGGTTTGGCTGTGTCCCCACCCACATCTCATCTTGAATTGTAGTTCCCATAATCCCCACGTGTTGTTGGAGGGACCCAGTGGGAGGTAACTGAATCATGGGGGCAGTCACCCTTATGCTGTTCTCGTAAGATATGATGGTTTCATAAGTGGCCTTTCCCCCTTTGCTCAGCACTTCTCTCTCTCGCTGCCTTGTGAAGAAGGACATGTTTGCTTCCCCTTCCACCATGATTGTAGTTCCCTGAGGCCTTCTAAGCCATGCTGAACTGTGAGTCAATTAAACCTCTTTCCTTTATAAAGTACCCAGTCTCAGGTATTTCTTTATACCAGCATGAGAACAGATTGATACACTGGGCAACATAGGGGGACCCTGTCTCTATAAAAAAAAAAAAATTAAAAAAAAAATGAGCTGAGCATAGTGGTGTGTGCTTGTGGTCCCCACTACTAGGGAGGCTAAGCTGGGAGGATCACTTGAGCCCAGGAGGTCAAGACAGCAGTGAGCCATAACCGTGCCACTGTACTCCAGCTGGGGCAAAAAAACAAGACCTTGTCTCAAAAAAGAAAAAAAAAAAAAAAAAAAAGAACAACAGTTGTGATAGGTGGAATTCTAAGAATGACTTCCAAGGACCCTCTTCATTGTGTCATTCCCTCCACAGTTTGAGTGTCTGAAGAACCTGTGAATAAAATAAAATATCACTTCTGTGATTATGTTACTTTAAATGACCAAAGGGAGATTGATTGGGCCTAATGTTTTCACATGAGTTCTTTAAAAGCAGAGAGCTTTCTCCAGTTGGGTGGCAAAAAAGGGAGTCACAGATTTGAAATACAGGAGGGATTAGAACACAAGGGAGATTCTCTGTTACTGATATGGAGAAGGCTCATAGTAGGGAACTTTGAACAACCTCCAGGATCTGAAAATGGCCCCTCGCTGACAGCCAGCTAGAATGAGGACCTCAATTCTACAGTCAAAAGAAACAGAATTCAGTCAACAACCTGAATGAGCATAGAAGTAGATTCAGCCTCCAGATAAGATCGTAGCCTAGCTTACATCATGATTTCCACCTTGTGAGACAGAACTGGAATTCTGACCTACAAAACTATGAATTAATAAATGGGTGTTGTTGGCTGGGTGTGATGGCTCACACCTGTAATCCCAGCACTTTGGGAGGTTGAGGCAGGTGGATAATTTGAGGTCAGGAGTTTGAGACCAGCCTGACCAACATGGTGAAACCCCATCTCTACTAAAAATACAAAAAAAAAATCTGGGCATGGTGGCGCATGCCTATAGTCCCAGCTACTTGGGAGGCTGAGGCAGGAGAATGACTTGAACCCGAGAGGCGGAGGTTGCAGTGAGCCGAGATCACACCACTGTACTCCAGCCTGGGCAAGAGAGTGAGACTCTGTCTCTAAATAAATAAATAAATAGGTGTTGTTTTAAACCACTAAGTTTGTGGAGGTTTGTTTTGGCAGCAATAGAAAACTAATGCAGAAAACTTAGATGATTTTGATACTGGAATTAGCCAAAAGCACTTTAAATTACCATTAACTTAACAGACGTAAAGGAAATGGATGAAAATATGAAGGATTTCAAAATATTTGTAATCTCTAAAAATGAATGAAATATGTATGCTACAAACTGAAACAAAATACAGTAGCCAAGAACTTACTGTATGGGTTTTAACAGCAGATTGGACACAACAGAAGACAGGATTCATGAATGTGAAGACGAGTCAATAGATTTGTCTCGCTGGGAGGGAAAAAATACAAATAACATAGACAGTGTTAGGCATTTGGGACACAGCCAAAAGGTAAACCACATATAACTGGGGTCCCAGAAGAAGAGAGAAACATTGGAACAGGAATAATATTTGAGACAATGGTTAAAATTGATATAAAAAAAAAAACAGTGAAAGAGATCAAACTATGGGGTCAAGAAGCTTTGAGAAGGCAATTCAAATAATATACCAAAATTCATTTCCAGCCATGATGGAGTAATCAGGTCCAAACTTATCCACCTGCTATAAACAACTAGAAATAATATATATACACTGTATGAGGTAACAGTTTTTGTATGTTGAACAAAGGCAGCACAGGAGGATTATAAAGCTAAGAAAAGGAAGACAAATGAGGTGAGCTCTATGATTGCCCTGGCTTCCTGCCTGGATGTACTTTGCAAAATGTGATACAGGGACAAGGGTTTGAAGAAGAACATGATGGTTCACAGAGTTAAGAGGTCAGTGCTCAGTGAGTCCAAAGCTACTAGAAGTTTCAGCAAAGAAGGGAGTTGTTGACAAGAGAGAATAAGAGAAATCTTTGCATGAGGTCCCCTTGGATTTGTAACTGAATATTAAGCTGTGTATAGTGGAACTCCACAAGGCAAGGGAAAGAGTAGTTGGGGAGCTGTAAGCTGAAGAGTTTCCAGAGGTCACACAGGGATGGAATGTGTGAGTTCTAGCAAGTCAGAGTGGAGAGTTCTTGTCAATCACCCCCAGGTGATCAGTGGAGACCCCATGGGAGTCATGTCTTAGTAGTGGGGATAGAATAGCCCTCAAAGGGAATGGGAGAAAATTTTTGCAATCTACCCATCTGACAAAGGTCTAATATCCAGAATTTACCAGGAACTTAAACAAATTTACATGAAAAAAAATCAAAAAGTGGGCAAAGGATATGAACAGACACTTCTCAAAAGAAGACA
>NW_016814955.1:854740-862877 GCF_001698545.2 Rhinopithecus bieti | reverse complement strand
TGGTAGCTTGATGGGGATAGCATTGAATCTATAAATTACCTTGGGCAGTATGGCCGTTTTCATGATATTGATTCTTCCTATCCATGAGCATGGAATGTTCTTCCATTTGTTTGTGTCCTCTTTTATTTCGTTGAGCAGTGGTTTGTGGTTCTCCTTGAAGAGGTCCTTCATATCCCTTGTAAGTTGTATTCCTAGCTATTTTATTCTCTTTGTAGTAATTGTGAATGGGAGCTATTTAAGCCTCAATTTTCTTATATACAAAGTAGGATAATAGGCTGGGTGTGGTGGCCCATGCCTGTAATCTCAGCACTTTCAGAGGTTGAGGCGGGCAGATCACTTGAGTCTAGGAGTTTGACACCAGCCTGGACGGCATAGCAAAACCCCTTCTGTACTAAACATACAAAAAATTATCCAAGTGTGGTGGTATGTGCTTGTTATCCCAGCTACTTGGGAGGCTGAGACACTAGAATCCCTTGAACCAGGGAGGCAGAGGTTGTAGTGAGCTGAGATTGTGCCACTGCACTCATGCCTAGGCAACACAGCAAGACTCTGTCTCAAAAAAAAAGTAGTATAATAATTCCTAGTATGATTTTTTTCATAGTGTTAGTGATAATCAAAGTTTGTTCAGCAAATAAAAATGATTTGAAAACATATAATGATAAAACTTTTATAAATAAAATAATAAATATTGTTATATATTTTTCACTCATAAAAATTAAGATCAATATGAACACATTTTATTTGTGTTTATTTTTTATTTTTTTGAGGTGGAGTTTCATTCTTGTTGCCCAGGCTGGAGTGTAACTGTGCAGTCTCGGCTCACTGCAACCTCTACCTCCCAGGTTCAAGCAATTCTCCTGCCTCAGCCTCCCAAGTAGCTGGGGTTACAGGTGCCTACCACCACATCCAGCTAATTTATTGTACTTTTAGTAGAGACGAGGTTTCACCGTGTTGGCCAGGCTGGTCTCAAACTCCTGACTTCAGGTAATCCACCCACCTCGGCCCCACAAAGTGCTGGAATTACAAGCGTGAGCCATCACGCCCAGCTATTTTTTTTTTTTTTTTTTTTGAAGGGGTCTCGCTCTATCGCCCAGGCCAGAGTGCAGTGGCACAATCTCAGCTCACCGCAACCTCCACTTCCTGGATTCAAGCCATTCTCCTACCTCAGCCACCCTTGTAGCTGGGATTAGAGGCATGGGTCACCACACCCGGCTAATTTTTGTACTTTTAGTAGAGACAGGGTTTCACCATGTTGGCCAGGCTGGTCTTGAACTCCTGACCTCAAGTGATCTGCTCATCTGGGCCTCCCAAAGTGCTGGGATTACAGATGTCAGCCACCACACCTAGCCAATATGAACACATTTCAATGTGTGTAAAGATATATATACATTTTTATGTATTATAATATACAATCTATATGTAATATTTATAATATTCTTAGGTTATATAGTTGTATAGACATGTCTGGCATTAGAGTTTATCATTTTGTTCCCGTTTTCTATATTCAAGTGTCTAAGAGATAGACCTCAATGTGTATTCCAGAGAAATTTATAATCTTTATAACTGGAAACCACACTTTAAGAACTACTGAATTAGACTGTCTCCCTAGAAGGAAGCATTTGTTATTGTTTCCTCCATCACCTCATTTTCTTAAACTAGAACTCATCTATTAAGTTCCCACCTAAACAAGTGATTAACCTCAGTTATCCTCTGACTAGAATCAAGATGTTAACAAAAACCTTTACTCCCTCAAAATTAGGGCCCCACTTCTTCAAAACTATATGTCAACTTTGAATTTAATGAACTTAGTAATGGGTTTTTAAAAAAGTGTACTTTTAAATGTAAAAATTTAGCTGACTAAAACTAACATAGGAAAAGAAAACCAAGCACCACATGTTCTTATTTGTAAGTGGGAGCTGAACAATGAGAACGCAGGTCAGAGGGAGAGCATCAGGACAAATAGCTGATGCATGCGGGGCTTAATACCTAGGTCGTGGGTTGATAGGTGCAGCAAACCACCATGGCACACGTTTACCTAAGTAAGAAACCTGCACATCCTGAGCATGTATCCCAGAACTTAAAATAAATTAAAATTTAAAACGTTACCTGACTAAACAATATACATTTGTAGGTAATTCGCTGGGAATTTCCTACTAAGGAGGGACATTAGAAGACCTGGTACAGCTGATGAAATACTGAAAATCTTCATACTATGTAGAAAGCTTAGATTCATTCCTGTGCAGGTGATAGTTGAAGTTTTATTATTCTTACTTGTTGATGTTTCATGTCTTTATACCTATTTTCCCAACGAGATTTTAAATCCTTTCAGAGTAGGAAATAAACCTTGAACTTCTTTAGCACCCTCATTTCACAAATGAATAACTGCAGCCAAGAGAAAGGAAGTGAAATATCTGAGGTCGCAGAGCAAGTTCATGGTAGAGTAAGGACTTCTTTTCACCATTTAGTATGCTTATCATGGTGTCTCATCAAAAGGCACAAAATCAGTTCATGAGTTTGATGGAGACCTGCATTTCACCTTTGCCCCCACCTCTTTCTGTTTCTTTTGTCAGACCTACGGGGCAGATAGGGGGAAGAAAATTTCTTAGAAAAAAATAATAAATGGAAAAGTAGAGGAAAAAGGAAAACAATTGCAGTCTATCAAATGTGATCAAATGAGCTAGGCATTAGCCTAGTGTGTCAGGAATTAATCATTTAAATTCAAACTCTTTGTCAAGTGCTTCTCTTGATCTACACTACTGGGGTAGGAATATGGAGAACAAAAGGCAGAGACAGATGAGAGGACTAGCACTCTTGCCACATAAGTGCTAGGAGAAAGCTGTGGTTTGGCATTCTTATTAGATAGCAGTAATATGCTAAGTCAAGTCTGGAAAACAGTGCCAGCCAGCATTTTTCTCTAATGAGAAAAATAAGGCTTAGTTATAACAAGATAATAAATGAGAAAATGCTTTGTTCTTAGACAGCTAATAACTCTTAATCCTAAAATTCAATAGTCTGTTTTACCAGTTTTTAATGATCAGTGAATTGATTGAAAAGAAATTACAGAAGTTTATAGTCATTTTTACATACTGTATTTTATAATCTGAGGTCACTCTTCACCCCTAGTACTTAAGACAAAAGTGTTAAGTACTATGGAAGCAGAAGAGAGATAAATGCATGGCAAATGTAATTCTCCCTAGCCTTTTTTTCTTTACCTATGTAAGTTTTACATATATATTGACTTCTCCTCCAGAGAAAGCAGCTAGCTCAATAATAATAGGGGCTCTGTGGTATAAGTAAACAATGATATATGATTTTTTAAAAATAGATTCAGGGGGTTTCAGGTGCAGGTTTGTTACATATTGTATGACGGTGAGGTTTTGGCTTCTAGTGTGCCCATCACCTGAATAGTGAATATTGTACCTAATAAATAATTTCTCTGCCCTCACCCCTCCCAACCCTACCCCTTTTGGAGTCCACAGTGTCTGTTATTTCCCTCTGTATATACATGTGTACCTATTATTTAGCTCTCACTTATAAGTGAGAACATGTGGTATTTGATTTTCTGTTTCTGAGCTCTTTCACTTAGGATACTGGCCTCCAGCTCCATCCATGTTACTGCAAAAGACATGCTATCAGTAAATGATTTTTGTATGACTAGCAGACAGGATTGATGAGGTTGGAGATTACTAATTTAAGAGGGTATATTGCACATTACAAGGCAACCCACAGTCTAATGTAAATGTGTTTTTTAAACATACATTTTAAAAAAATGTTGGAACCAATATTTACATATTGAGAAATTTTACATTACAAATTCAGACTTTTGAAAAATCAGGAAATCTAGACCACATCCAGCAAGACAAAATATGGTTGCTCTTACTTAAAAAAGAGACTGAGGCTGGGCACGGTGGCCCACACCTGTAATCCCATCTCTTCGGAAGGCCAAGGCAAGCAGATCAGCCTGGGCAACATAATGAGACTCCATCTCTACAAAAAAAAAAAATACAAAAATTAGCCAGGTATGGTGGTGTTGACCTATATATAGTCCCAGCTACTTGGAAGGCTGAGACAAGAGGATCACTTGACCCTGGGAGGTAAAGGCTGCAGTGAGCTAAGATCGTACCACTGCATTCCAGCCTGGTCGCTAAAGCAAGATCCTGTCTCAAAAATTAAAAATAAATAAAAGAGAGACTGAGTGTTTGGTCTTCATTCATTAATGTACTCTTCATTTAACCAATATTTTTCTAGTGCCTATTATGTGCCAGGTGTTAATCTAGGTTTTGAGAATACAGGAGTGAACCAAACAGCCAAAACTTCTACCTTTTTCATTGTATCAGGGAGACAGACAATAAATAAGATAAATAAGTAAAATATCTGTTAGTGATAAGTGCTGAGGTAAAAACAATGAAGCAGAGAAGAGGGATATGAAGTTCCATGTGCATAAGAAGTGGAATCGAAATTTTAGATAAGGACCTGACTGAGAGGGTAAATTTTGAGTAAAGACCTAAAGGAAGTCACAGAGCTTGCCATTCAAGAATTTGGAGGAAGGGAATTCTAAGCAGGTAGAAAGGATCTGAGGTTGGAGCATGTCTGCCATATTTGAAGAAGAGCAAGGAGGCTGCTATGTATTGCTTTGCTTTTCTTTTTTCTTTTTGAGACAGTTTCGCTCTGTCACCCAGGCTGGAGTACAGTGGTGCAATCATAGCTTGCTGCAACCTTGACCTTCTGGGCTCAAGCAGTCTTCCTACCTCAGCCTCCTGAGTATCTGGGACTACAGGCACATGCCACCATGCCCAGCTAATTAAAAAAAAATTTTTTTTTTGGTAGAGACAGGGTCTCTTGCTTTGTTGCTCACTATCAAGCTGGTCTTGAACTCATGGGCTCAAGTGATCCCCCCGCTATGGCCTCCCAAAGTGCTGGGATTATGGGTGTGAACCACTATGCCGAGCCTGTTTTTCTTATAGCAGATAAATATTTCTGTTCCTTTGTCAAAAGTCAGGAAAGACTAAGAAGTCTTCATGCTTCAAGAAAAGAGAAAGCATATCTCTTTAGTAAATAGTGCATATTCCTAGACAAAGTGTATCTCTGTAGAAAGGAATCATTCTAAACACAATTATGAAACAAAATGGTGACAGCTGTGACTAGTATACAGAAAAAACGCCTGAGGAAAAATTTAATGAATGGAAAGTAGGGTTAATATTTCAGAAGGCTTTATTTTCACATGTACATGGTATGATGCTGCTGTAATGTATTCAATGGAATTTTTTTTTTTTTTTTTTTTGAGACCGAGTCTCACTCTGTGTCCCAGGCTGGAGTGCAACGGTGCAATCTTGGCTCACTACAGCCTCCGTCTCCCGGGTTCAAGTGATTCTCCTGCCTCAGCCTCCTGAGTAGCTGGGATTACAGGCCCCTGCCACCACACCCAGCTAATTTTTGTATTTTTAGTACAGACGGGGTTTCTCCAGGTTGGCCAGGCTGGTCTTGAACTCCTGACCTCAGGTGATCCACCCGCCTCAGCCTCCCAAAGTGCTGGGATTACAAGCGTGAGCCACCCCGCCCAGCCCAGAAATTTTCTCACATATCAAAACCTTTTACAGGTTTGAGTTTGTTAAATAGTGTCCGTAAGTACATTAAGAATTATTGTTTTAAGACTGGGTACAGTGTCTCATGCCTCTAGTCCCAACATTTTGGGAGGCCAAGGTGGGCAGATCACTTGAGGTTAGAAGTTTGAGACCAGCCTGGCCAACACGGTGAAACCCCGTCTCTGCTAAAAATACAAAAATTAGCTGGGCATTGTGGCAGATGCCTGTAATCCCAGCTACTCAGGAGGCTGAGGCAGGAGAACAGCTTGAGCCTGAGAGACAGAGCTTGCAGTGAGCTGAGATTGCGCCAGTGCACTCCAGCCTGAGCAACAGAAGAAGACTCCATCTCCACAAAATAAACAAACAAAAAAGAATTACTGCTTTGAATAAGTAAAGGCAGTTACATATGTGCAGGTATATAGGTAAGATGGAGAACTTACAGGACAGGTTATAAGAAAATGTTAATCATTTGTGATGTTTTTTGTTGCAATTGATAAAAACACATATAAATAACAATGAAACCTTTATTATGTGGAGATTAGGTTCTAAAGTCAGCACGTCAGGTGAAGATCTGGGATGGTCAAAATTACTCTTGAAAATCCCTTAGAAAGGTACAGCAAACCTCTCATTCGTTAAGTCCATCATAGCCAGTTTCTTTCCCCATTGTTGGAACCAATCACCATTTCCTCAGTTGAGTGCCAGATGATATAGTCTGCCATGTTGTGTGGAACAAAACAAAACAATACAATACAAAACATTTTCTAGGCCAGTCACGGTGGCTCACCCCTGTAATCCCAGCACTTTGGGTGGTTGAGGTGGGTGGATCACTTGAGGTCAGGAGATCAAGACCAGCATGGCCAACATGGTAAAACTCCATCTCTACTAAAATACAAAATGTTAGCCAGGTGTGGTGGTGGGCACCTGTAATCCCAGCTACTCGGGAGGCTGAGGCAGGAGAACCACTTGAACCCGGGAGGTGGAGGTTGCAGTGAGCAGAGAGTGGGACTTCATCTTAAAATTTTATTTTATTTTAAAATAAAATAATGATTATAACAAAACAAAACATTTTTTAAACACTAGAACTTTACTTGACACAGGGATGCACCACACAGTGAAAAGTATGAAAGAACTAAGACCACCTAGGAGAAAACATGTTTATATCCCTCATCGAACACTTATTCCAGGGCAGGTATGTTCCTTGAGTATGCAGTATTGCCCTATAGTGTGTAAAGTATTTCTTTTCTCTCCTTATCCAAGTAAATGGAATGAAGATACTCACTTCTACTGCATCACCCAGATACTTGTACACATAGCTATTCTTCAAGGCAAAAGAAAATAGGGAGCACAAGCAGCATGCAGTATGATTATTATTCAGTAATAGAGTTCATTTTCTTCAAAATATTCCCCTATTTAAAAGCTATTTAAGCACACATCAAGGCAATTAATGGCTTTATGCCATCTGTATGTCATGGCACACAGTAAAAAACTAAAGAACTAAAGTTTAGAACTAAAGTATACCCTCCCAGTGGTGGTTAAAACAATTTTGATTATGGCTACTTTTGTTATGATAGGAGACATAGATTTTGTTATGATAGGAGGCATAGATTTTGAAATTACCAATCAACTCAAATAATGGGAGGGAAAACATTTAGGTGCTAAAACTTTTTTATTTAATCTGCCCTGTGCTTTCAGGTAATGACTCATAGATCGTTGACCAAGGAATTGATTTCCTAAGTGAGTTGGTGTTTAGGAAGATATATCATATTTATTGCTTTATAGAGGTTAGATTTGCTTGAATTTATTGATATCTGAGTTATTTTCTAAATGTTTGACCACTAAAAATAATAGGTATCTGCAAGATATTACTGAAATAAAGACACAGCTCAGCAAAGCCTTTATTTGACTTCTTAAAGGAGAAAAATATTGAAAACCGTGGCACAGATGATAATCCTTTAAGAAAATGTTACAGAGTAAGCAGTTATGAAAGGAATTGAGGCCTGAAAATTACTTCATAGGATATAATGTTTTAAAATATTTCTAAACTATTTCAGGAAGCTCTAGAAAACATCTCTCTCCCCCCAACAAAACCTTTTGAAACTGTTTTGTGAGATTAATCATCCATAGGTTTCTTTTCTTTTGTTCTTTTCCTGTATCTAAATCTCTAATATGGAGAGTAGGGCTAGTTTTCGGTTGTGGGGTTTTTTTTTATACAAATGAGGTCTCACTATGTTGTTCACCCAGGTCTTAAACTCCTAAACTCGAGCTATCCTCCTGCCTCAGCCTTCCAAAATGCTGGGATTACAGGTGTGAGCCACCACACCTGCATAGATTTCTTAAGACACTCCCTCATGTCATCATTCTTGCTAGATTCTAAATTATAAAGCTTGCTGGTTTCAGATTTATTTATTTTTTATTCTTTTTTTATCTTAATTGGTAAAGCAAATAAAACCAGTATTGGAGATCTCAGCAAGAGGCAGGGACTCATCAGAATCACTTGTGTTTCTGCCATAGTTTTTTCATTTTCCCCTTCAAACACAGACACACTTGAGCAGTAC
>NW_016814955.1:811395-854346 GCF_001698545.2 Rhinopithecus bieti | reverse complement strand
CATATAAATAACAATGAAACCTTTATTATGTGGAGATTAGGTTCTAAAGTCAGCACGTCAGGTGAAGATCTGGGATGGTCAAAATTACTCTTGAAAAATCCCTTAGAAAGGTACAGCAAACCTCTCATTCGTTAAGTCCATCATAGCCAGTTTCTTTCCCCATTGTTGGAACCAATCACCATTTCCTCAGTTGAGTGCCAGATGATATAGTCTGCCATGTTGTGTGGAACAAAACAAAACAATACAATACAAAACATTTTCTAGGCCAGTCACGGTGGCTCACCCCTGTAATCCCAGCACTTTGGGTGGTTGAGGTGGGTGGATCACTTGAGGTCAGGAGATCAAGACCAGCATGGCCAACATGGTAAAACTCCATCTCTACTAAAAATACAAAATGTTAGCCAGGTGTGGTGGTGGGCACCTGTAATCCCAGCTACTCGGGAGGCTGAGGCAGGAGAACCACTTGAACCCGGGAGGTGGAGGTTGCAGTGAGCAGAGAGTGGGACTTCATCTTAAAATTTTTATTTTTATTTTAAAATAAAAATAATGATTATAACAAAACAAAACATTTTTTAAACACTAGAACTTTACTTGACACAGGGATGCACCACACAGTGAAAAGTATGAAAGAACTAAGACCACCTAGGAGAAAAACATGTTTATATCCCTCATCGAACACTTATTCCAGGGCAGGTATGTTCCTTGAGTATGCAGTATTGCCCTATAGTGTGTAAAGTATTTCTTTTCTCTCCTTATCCAAGTAAATGGAATGAAGATACTCACTTCTACTGCATCACCCAGATACTTGTACACATAGCTATTCTTCAAGGCAAAAGAAAATAGGGAGCACAAGCAGCATGCAGTATGATTATTATTCAGTAATAGAGTTCATTTTCTTCAAAATATTCCCCCTATTTAAAAGCTATTTAAGCACACATCAAGGCAATTAATGGCTTTATGCCATCTGTATGTCATGGCACACAGTAAAAAACTAAAGAACTAAAGTTTAGAACTAAAGTATACCCTCCCAGTGGTGGTTAAAACAATTTTTGATTATGGCTACTTTTGTTATGATAGGAGACATAGATTTTGTTATGATAGGAGGCATAGATTTTGAAATTACCAATCAACTCAAATAATGGGAGGGAAAAACATTTAGGTGCTAAAAACTTTTTTATTTAATCTGCCCTGTGCTTTCAGGTAATGACTCATAGATCGTTGACCAAGGAATTGATTTCCTAAGTGAGTTGGTGTTTAGGAAGATATATCATATTTATTGCTTTATAGAGGTTAGATTTGCTTGAATTTATTGATATCTGAGTTATTTTCTAAATGTTTGACCACTAAAAATAATAGGTATCTGCAAGATATTACTGAAATAAAGACACAGCTCAGCAAAGCCTTTATTTGACTTCTTAAAGGAGAAAAATATTGAAAACCGTGGCACAGATGATAATCCTTTAAGAAAATGTTACAGAGTAAGCAGTTATGAAAGGAATTGAGGCCTGAAAATTACTTCATAGGATATAATGTTTTAAAATATTTCTAAACTATTTCAGGAAGCTCTAGAAAACATCTCTCTCCCCCCAACAAAACCTTTTGAAACTGTTTTGTGAGATTAATCATCCATAGGTTTCTTTTCTTTTGTTCTTTTCCTGTATCTAAATCTCTAATATGGAGAGTAGGGCTAGTTTTCGGTTGTGGGGTTTTTTTTTATACAAATGAGGTCTCACTATGTTGTTCACCCAGGTCTTAAACTCCTAAACTCGAGCTATCCTCCTGCCTCAGCCTTCCAAAATGCTGGGATTACAGGTGTGAGCCACCACACCTGCATAGATTTCTTAAGACACTCCCTCATGTCATCATTCTTGCTAGATTCTAAATTATAAAGCTTGCTGGTTTCAGATTTATTTATTTTTTATTCTTTTTTTATCTTAATTGGTAAAGCAAATAAAACCAGTATTGGAGATCTCAGCAAGAGGCAGGGACTCATCAGAATCACTTGTGTTTCTGCCATAGTTTTTTCATTTTCCCCTTCAAACACAGACACACTTGAGCAGTACTTTAGGAAAAGTATACATCATAAGCAGAACTTCAGCAAGTTCATTAGGTTGGTACCATTCTGTCTGGTGATCTCACTCTTCTGATGCTAGCAAGGTGGAGGATAAAGCACCTTCCCTCACTGTGGCGCACAGCAGGTGATGGGCACAGGCAAGCATCCAATAAGGTGCTTTCTTACACACTTGTAATTTTGGGGCCCAAGGTCTTGTGGGAATGCTAGAGATACCAGGAGATTAAAATACAGTGTCAATTCTAGCATGTGTAAAGTATCACCAGACTTGATACTAAATCGGAAATGCTCAGCCTGTATTCTGGATTTTATATGTATTTCAAATTTTCATAAATTAATTTGTAGTTTTGAATCTTCTTGTCAGTTTTCCAGAAATTTTATATGGCCATGAAGTAGATTGTATTATTATGTTCTTTTATCAGCTGACTTATTTATTAATAATATATTCTGTGATTTTTAGGAGGAAACACAATTATTACTAGAAAACCTGCATGTTTATCATATGAATTACTTCCTGGTTTTGAGATGTCTTCATAATTTCACCTCTTCTCTTCCCAAGTATCCACTAGGTCGACAGGTAATCCAAGCCACCTCATTTGGAATCTATGAAGTAGGAATGTTAGTATTTTCTTGCTTTGGTTTTTGTAGCATTCAGGCATCAGAATGTGAAATGAAGCCAATCTTTACAATGAGAGCACAATCTAAATCCATTCCAGCTGTACACATTACTGGTAATTGAAATTGTTTTTTGTTCAGATGGCCACAGCTAGAAACAGCCATATGAATCCCAGTGGTGTTGCTTCCCCTACAATGTTTTTGTACTAAGGCATTTGAACTTTCCTTCTTTAACACTTCCTTGTCACCTATACTGAGAGAGCTGTTTCTCTTTCCTTAATGGAAGAGGGAATTTGTTTGAGAATGCTTGATAGTTAACCTTGCACTATACCCAGAATAAAAAGAGAAGCAGTACTTCTGCTCCTTGAAAAATTATGCTCAGCTGGCCTTTATGTCATACCATAAACGTATCAACCATCTGTAGAGTAGATTTTAGCGGAGGAATTCTATATTCCTAGATCATCTTAGCTCAAAGCTTTGGAGAACAAATACCAGTATGTAAGAATGACTTGTTGGCTGGGTGTAGTGACTCATGCCTGTGATCTCAGCACTTTGGGAAGCCAAGGCAGGTGGATCACCTGAGGTCAGCAGTTCAAGACCAGCCTGGCCAACATGGTAAAACTCTGTCTCTACTAAAAATACAAAAATTAGCCTGGTGTGGTGGCACACGCCTGTAGTCCCAGCTGCGAGGGAGGCTGAGGCAGGAGGATGGCTTGAACCTGGGAGGTGGAGGTTGCATTGAGCTGAGATCACTGCACTCCAGCCTGGATGATGACAGAGTAGACTCCATCTTAAAAAAAAAAAAAAAAAAGAATGACTTGTTCATGAGGTGATTTTTGCCATTGAGCCTTAAATGAGCCTTTTTTTTCTCATTTTTCCTTTATCGGTTTCTTCTTTTAAAATGACCAGTGATATCAGCCAATCTCAGTATAGTCTCATTTTACTTTTATGTAAATTGCATTCTTATAAAGCCTGATCCATGAGATATATGCCAAGTCTATTATTATCTAAAGAAAATGACTTTTAATAACATTAATTTTTTTGTGTTGACCAGAAATGATTTTGCCAGACTAGTAGTGTGTATACACTTTTGGTTCCTCACAAATGTGTTGTTCACTTACAGATCAGAGAGTTGTACTGCACATGTTTAGAAAAGAACATATGGGATTCAGAGGAGTATGCATCAGTCTTGCAGCTGCTGAGGTAGTTTTGTTTTTTCTTGTTTTTCTGTTTTTGTCTGCTATAAGCCTGCCAGTAAGTAGCACCTTCCTCTAGAACCCTGCCTGCCAAAAAGTTTCATAAATAGCCATGTTGTGTCTAGGAATAATTGCATGTATCTTGAATTTATCCATGTAGCTTATGATGTTTTTAATATAGCAACCATCCATTTCTTTGCTGGTTTAACCTTGCATTTGAGCTTGTGGTTTTTAAAGGAAAATCCATGATTGTTTAGTCAAATACTGACACTACCCTATGAGAGCTTAGCTATGGATCATTTGAATCCAGCCAACTTGGACGTCATGGCAGGGAAAGCAAGTCATGAAAAGTGAGGTCACCATGTCCCCAATCTGGTTGATGGAGGAAGAGTATCACTGGGGGATATGTACCCAGTGGTCACAGCTGACCTTGATTAGGAGCAGCAAGGAGTAGGCAGTGGCCTTGGTGCCTTCCCCCACCTTAACATTAGCTAATTCATAAATTATTTATCTAATAATATACAAGTAAATAAGATATTTTAGTGTTAAAGTTATTATTTATATTACTTGATTTCACTTCTTATATGTATAGTTACTTTTTAGTCTTCCATAAAAATAATGACACTTGGATAGTGATAAGGGGAAATCAAATGTGAGCTAAGTTTCGCCAGTTTTATAATTTTCCTTAGAGGTTGTAAATGCTTATATAAAAATATTTTAAAGAAGTCTGAAAACTGAGTATTTATTAAGTCTTGCTTTCCTCTGGGCCCACAAGAAAAGAACAGATGGGCACAGTAGGAGGAAAATTCACACTGAAAGCACTTTAAATCCAGAGACTTCTTAATACAAATATTAGTGATCTAGCAGGTGCAGCTTAAGATAGAAAATGAATTTCATGCTATCTGGAAAAATACCTCCCCATGGAAACTAGATTACCACTGAAAAGCTGTGTTTTATTTCATTTTTTAAAATCCCAATAAGATTTATTTTTTCTTATTTTTTTAACCCATAAGGAAACTAAAAAATCCCAATAAGATTTCTATGTATTTATAAGCTATGTCAACTAGAGTATTTCTGAGACTTATTTTGCTTTCTATTCAAGTAAATATACCTATCTTATACACCCAGTTGAATCTTCCAGGGTTTTCTCTTTTAAGCTTTGTGGTTAGTAATTGTCTTCCTTCTCCAGTGAGATGTTCCCAAATTCATAGATTCTTTTGTCAAAGAGGAACTTGTTCTTTTTGTTCTGAACCTCCCAACACCAGTTGTCTTAGGGTACAGTCAAGAACCAAGAATGCCAGTTCCGGCCAGGCGCGGTGGCTCAAGCCTGTAATCCCAGCACTTTGGGAGGCCGAGACGGGCGGATCACGAGGTCAGGAGATCGAGACCATCCTGGCTAACATGGTGAAACCCCGTCTCTACTAAAATACAAAAAACTAGCCGGGCGAGGTGGCGGGCGCCTGTAGTCCCAGCTACTCGGGAGGCTGAGGCAGGAGAATGGCGTGAACCCGGGAGGCGGAGCTTGCAGTGAGCCGAGATTGCGCCACTGCTCTCCAGTCTGGGCGACAGAGCGAGACTCCGCCTCAAGAAAAAAAAAAAAAAAAAAAAAAAGAATGCCAGTTCCAAAGTAGGGTAAGGAAACCTGAGTGGCAGTAGTAATGGTGACAGCAGTAACCATCGCTTATTGAAGGCTTGCTGTGTGCAAGGCACTTTGTTAGGCACTCTCAGTACATTTTCCAATCTAAAACTCTTAATATACCTTTATGGTAGATATTATTAGTCACACTTTACCCCTGAAGAATCTGAAACACACACAGGCATTAAGTGACTTGCCTGAGACCACCTAGCTGCTGAGGGAACCAGGATTCTACTCCAGGTCTGACTTCAAAGCTGTTATACCTTCTGCTATTCTTTGCCAAGATCTAAAATATGGATTTGGAGATCTGAGTACAGCAGAAGCAAAAAATAGAAAGTGAGATTTCATTTTGCTAAGCTGAGGTCAGAAACATTGGCAGTCAAAAGCAAAGCAATGTAAAAAGCACTACACGTCAAATATAATACCTACAGCAAGGACAGGCAGGAGTCTGGGTCCTACAAAAGAGGAAAGGAATCAGGGAACCTCTGGGCTGGAATCAGCCTTTTCTCCTTTGTACAGATTTGATGTAGACCAGAAGTCAGGGACACTTTTTAGTTAAGGCATACTCAGTAGGCATCACCTAAACTTAACGAGACCATTCTCATCACCTGTCTTGAAACTTTATTTAACTCATTACAGAAAAGACTAAAATGATCCCTGAATGATGCTTTGGAAAGAATAACTGCTAAGGTACTATTAGAAACATAATCTAATTAAATTTCTTATTTGAAATTTTCATAAGAATCAGCTTAAATGATTTTCAAGAAAAAATCCTTTTTACAGATTGAGCATCTCTAATCTGAAAATCTGAAATTCAAAGTCCTCTAAAATTTGAAACACTTCAAATTTCAAAACTTTATGAGCACTTGTGATACCACAAGTGGGAAATTCCACACCTGACCTCATGAAATGGGTTGCAGCAAAACAGAGGCACACCACACAGTTTTTCAGCTTGCCATCATTTGTTGCTGTTGTTTAACACTGATACAGGTATTACTTAGTTACACTGAATACAGTATTTTTTCACTGTACCAATGGTGTGTCCTGTTTTTTAAGTGTTAAGTGCTTATATGTGAATAAGTGTAAGAAAATGGTTGCATATGAATTCAGGAGTCAATAATGATGGGGATACCAAACAACTACAGACTGATTGTCCATCTAGTTGGTCGAGATAGTGACACCTTTGCTTTCTGATGATTCAGTGTACCTTGTTTCATGCACAAAATTATTTAAATTATTGTATGAAATTTCTTTCAAGCTATGTGTACAAGGTGTATTTGAAACATAAATGAATTTTGTGTTTAGACATGCATCCAATTCTCAAGATAATCTCATTATGCACATACAGCAAATATTCCAAAATCTGAAAAAATCCAAAATGCAGAACACTTCTGTTCCCAAGCATTTCACATAGGGATACTCAATCTGTATGTGGAAGCTGACATGTTTAAATAATCATAGATCAGATGATATCCAGCCCATTCAGAGTAGTATGGCCGTAGACATCCCTTTACCCCTAATTCTTCTGCTTTGTTTGGGAAGAACATGGAAGAAAAGGTGACTTCTGCCCCGCTTCCCTTACCCCACTATAGTGGCTTCCTATCTTCCCCCAACAACTCTCTTGCGTGTTAGAGAGAAGGGGCCCTCCCAGCACAGAGTTGCATTCCTCCCCCCAATTTATTCTAATTTATTAATTTAGTCCCACCCCTTCTGAGCCTGCAGTCCGGGGACTGCAGAGTAGCTGCCCCAGCCCCTCCCAGGCCTGACCCATCCTGGGGAGTGGGACAAGGCTTGGGTGTGGCCCTGTTGGAGGTTGATCGTGCTGTTTTTATTTCTTGCCTTTATGTTTGTGTTCTGTGATACTGTTGAGAAAGAACAGGCCAGGCACAGTGGCTTACGACTGTAATCCCAGCACTTTGGGAGGCCGAGGTGGGCGGATCACTTGAGCTCAGGAGTTTGAGACCAGCCTGGGTAACATGGTGAAACCCCTCCTCTGCCAAAAATACAAAAACAAAATTAGCCTGGCATTGTGGTGCACATCTGGGGTCCCATCCTCGGAGGCTGAAGTGGGAGGATCACTTGAGCCTGGGAGGCAAAGGTTGCCTTGAGCTGAGATTGCACCACTTCACTGGAGCCTGGGTGACAGTGAGATTTCGTCTCAAAAATATACATATAAAAGAAAGAGAAAAAAAAAGAAATGTGAGCAAAGCAGAAGGAGGTGGATTCAAACCCCAGTATGTCACGGCTCATGCCTTTTCTTTAGTGGTGGGAGACCCTTATCTTGTAAAGGGAATGTGTCCCCTTCCTCAACCTTTAGTGTATTTCACAGAAAACAAAACCTCCCAATAAAACTGTTGAAACCTGGAAAATAAAACAAACAATATGTCATCTACTTGATGAAATATCTGGTGACCATTTAAAAAATATTTACAGTGACTTTGTAATAATATGGGAGAATGTGTATGTCACCTATTTATTAGTGGAAAAAGACCAACATAATTTTATATCACAGTTATTTTTTAAATGTATGCAACAGACATTGATGTGTGTGGGGAGCATGCAAGTGTGCATTTATAATATATGCCATAATTGGACATGAGCGCAGTGGTTCTGCGTGTGTTCTGCCTTTCCTTGCTCAGTCAACTCTTGGAGTATGAAGACCACATCCCTGTATGGCATACGAGTGGGTTAATTTTTCACTCAACCCTGTGTCATTATATAAGGATATGTTTCTATTAAAAAGCCATTTGGGAACAGAAAGTAGTAACAAATGATGCTAACCCAGCAGTGAACTAGGTAAGTACAACTGTTTTTCATTATCAGATGTGAAAGACTGTAAGAGGAAAATTGTACCCCTCTATTGGAGAGAATTTCTAAACACCCATCTAGAAATCAAACACTAGGCCAGTAATTTTTCATATTTTTAAAATTCACAGAACCTTGCATAAATAAGGTTTTAAGGGTTATTGTAAATCAGAGCCAGCTGGGCACAGTGGCTCACGCCTGTAATCTCAGTGCTTTGGGAGGCCAAGGTGGGGCAGATCATGAGATCAGGAGATCAGGAGTTCGAGACCAGCCTGACCAACATGGTGAAACCCCATCTCTACTAAAAATACAAAAAATTAGCCAGGCGTGGTAGCAGGCACCTGTAATCCTAGCTATTCGGGAGGCTAAGGCAGGAGAATCACTTGAAGTTGGGAGGCAGAGGTTGCAGTGAGCTGAGACCTTGCCATTGCACTCCAGCTTGGGCAACCAAGTGAGACTCCATCTCAAAAAAAAAAAAAAAAAAGTTAGAGCGTCAACTTAAAGGAGTATGTTGGATCAGCCAGTGCTGAAGAGTACTACAGCAGTAGATTATTGAATTGGGGATAATGAAAAGTGTGCCCCACATCTTAGGGGAATTTATGTCCCCCACCTCATCAATTGAGAATTACTCATCTACAGTTATTCCATTTTCTTTCAAATAAGGAAACCAAGGCCAGAAACATTGACTTTTGTACAGTTGACAGAGCTGAAACTCTTTCAACCCTATTCCAGTTACTTAGAGGTGGTAATAAAAAGAAATTTATGGTTTTGTGGCCAGTAGTCCATGTTCAGAGTGTATCCAAAATTTTAAACCAGTAGAGCAAGCTTCTGTGGACTCAGACCCCCCTCCCCCATCCTGACACTAGTCATATTGGCACAGGACACAGATATAAATGAAAGGAGCCACAGTGTCTAGTCTGCTTATCCTAAGTATAACCTTATGAACTTGCAAAGAAACAGACTTACAAATCGAAGGTGATTGATAGCTGGAGGAATTTACCTTAGGCTAAAGGAATTATTCTAATTTCTGAGTAAGGCTTTTGACTTGAACAGTAATATATTAGCAGGTCAGCTGAGCTTTCATTGAGTTAAAAAAAAAAATGACCTGAATAATGATACTAACATTTGATCACTTCAGCTTAGTTCGAAGAGACTAGAAATTTGGACTCTAAGTAATGCATTATTTCCTGACTTTGCAGATCAACTTTAGGTAATATTTAAAGATCTACTTAGGAAAAATGACACAGCTCCACAATCTATGATATGTTTCCTAATAATCTAACTTATGATGATGTAGATTTATCCATCCAAGAGCTTTATGAGACTGCATCATTAAAATATAATTTCTGGCAGGGCACAGTGGCTCACACCTATGAATTACAGCACTTGGGAAGTCAAGGCAGGCAGATCGCTTGAGCCCAGGAGTTAAAGACTGGGCCTGAGCAACATGGAGAAAACCCATCTCTACAAAAAAATACAAAAATTATATGAGCATGGTGGTGCATGCCTATAGTCCAAGCTACTTGGAGGCTGAGGCAGGAAGATCACTTCAGCCCAGGAGATTGAGGCTGCAGTGAGCTGTGATTGCACCACTGCAGTCCAGCTTGGGCAACAGAGTGAGGCCCTGTCTCAAAAAAATAATAATAAATAGGCCAAGCATGGTGGCTCACGCCTGCAATCCGAGCACTTTGGGAGGCTGAGGTGGGTGGATCACCTGAGGTCAGGAGTTCGAGACCAGCCTGGCCAACATGGTGAAACCCCGTCTCTACTAAAAATACAAAAATTAGCATATGGTGGTGCATGCCTGTAATCCCAGCTACTCAAGAGACTGAGGCAGGAGAATCAATTGAACCCGGGAGGCAGAGGTTGCAGTGAACCGAGATCACGCCACTGCACTCCAGCCTGGACAACAGAGCGAGACTCCGTCTCAAAAAATTAATAACAAAAATGAAAAATAAATAAAATAATATAATTTCTTTGTTTTAGAAAAGGAATTACCAATCCTGAATTTTCATCACATCAGGGCCTTCACAATTATCTGTAGGCTTACAGATGATGAAATCAGGCTTGGGGCAGAATGTTAAAGTTTTCTTTAAAACAAAAGATATTGAGAGTCACTGTTTTTTGTGTAATGGTTTCCAGGCTTCAATGTGCATAAGAATTAGCTGAGATATGGCCAAGCGAGGTGGCTCATGCCTGTAATCCCAGCACTTTGGGAGGCAGGCGGATCAGGAGGTCAAAGAATTAGCTGAGATATTAATCATTTCAGCTCTTTCCCCAGAGCTTCTGTTGGGAACACTGGTATGGTGGTTCAGCAGGAATTTGCATTTAACAAGCACTCTGGCACATTCAGACAGATGGCCCAGGGACTATACTTTGAGAAATACTTCTAGAAAATAAAGGGGGAGGTAAAAAAAAAAAAAAAAAAAAAAAAAGCCGGGGGGGGGGGAACTTTTGAGGAAAAAATGACGCTATCAAAGGAAAAGTCTTTATTTGTGGAGAAGCTGAATGGCTGTAGGCAGTTGATCTCAAATTGGCTCCAAAACTGGACTGAGGTGTTCTACTAATAGTGAGCTAATGGTTTTTATCACAGTAAACAGAAAAAAAGATCTGAATTTGTATTGTTTTTCTTTATTAAACATTTAGTGCCTACTGCCACTTTTCTGCTAGCAAAATGAACAGATAACTAAGAAATATTAATTTTAAAAACTCAGAAATAACTCATCAAACTTTGACCGCTTTTTTATTTCTTTCTTGTGAACTCAGGGTTATACAGTCATCCATCACTGTCTGTGGGGGATTGGTTTTAAGAGGACACCATAAGTTCCATATATGAAATGGTATATAGTGTTTGCATATAACCTATGCACATCCTCCCATATATTTTAAATCATCTCTGCATTACTTATAATACCTAATACAATATAAATGCTATGTAAATAGTTGTTACACTATATTGTTTAGAAAATAATGGCAAGAAAAAAGTCTGTACATGTTCTATGCAATCTCTCCTCCTACCCCCCAAAATATTTTCAATCCAAGGTTGGTTGAATCCACCAATGTGGGACCCACAGATATGGATGGCTGACTGTACTTTTAAAAATTACATCAATAGGCCAGGCATGGTGGCTCACACCTGTAATCCCAGCACTTTGGGAGGCCGAGGCAGGAGGATCACCTGAGTTCAGGAGACCAGCCTGGCCAACATAGTGAAACCCTGTCTCTACTAAAAATACAAAAATTAGCCGGGCATGGTGGCACACACCTGTAGTCCCAGCTGTGAGGGTGGCTGAAGTAGGAGAATTGCTTGAACCCAGGAGGTGGAGGTTGCAGGAGTTAGCCAACCTGGCTAACATGGCGAAACCCCGTCTCTACTAAAAATACAAAAATTAACCTGGCATGGTGGCACGTACCTATAATTCCAGCTACTCAGGAGGCTGAGATGGGAGAATCGCTTGAACCTGGAAGGTGGAGGTTGCAGTGAGCCGAGATTGCGCCACTGCACTCTAGGCTGGGTGACTAAGTGAGACTCCATCCAAAAAAAAAAAAAAAAATTGCATCAATAAAGTATGTGTGTATTTGAACTTACTAAAGTTGCTTCTAACCATGTGATGAATTAAATTTATTCTTTTTGATATATTCCACAAAAAAGCATGGCATCCCACAAAGGGCACCATGACTTCTAGGTGCTTCCCAGGATGAGCCAGTTTGAGAACTGTTCCCTTTAGAAAAAGTGTTCTTCACTAAGGCATTAGGTTAGGAAATTAATAATTATTGCATGGTTATTGCCTTGCTCATCCATTTAAAAAAAAAAAGGTTTTTTTAAATGCTTTTTTTTTGAAACCACTGATTAGATAACAAAGATAACCCTGGTCCTTACCTATACAGAATTTTGGTTAAATGATTGATGTAAACAGTAGAGAGCTACAATACAAAGTAGTAAGAGCTGTGATGGGTCAGGACTAAGGTGCTGAGGAACCGGTAGACTGGACAGTTAACCTCCATTTGTGGGGTTGGACAGCTTCTCTAGGAAGTGCCACCTAATATGAAATATGAAGGCTTAGGAGGAGATACACATACTTTTGGTTTCTGTTTCATTGTTATGATCCTACATAATTGCTTTGTTGTGTTAGTCCTCAAATGAGACAGTTTCTTATTTCTACATGCTTTTTAATTTTTTTATGTGCTTTTTATTATTTTTCCATCTTTTTTGTTTTGTTTTGTTTTCTTAACTTCCAGTCTTCATTGATATATTTACATTTGCAAGTTTGAATTCTGAGTATTTTTCAAAACTGGCTAGTAATGGTAATGTCTGTTTAGAATTTGAAAACTCATCAGGCAAAAGATGTTTTCATTAGCCATGGATTGGCCAGTTTTTTCCTGTAGCCTGTTCTTATAATCAGACATTTATATAATTAGTACTTAACCAGAAATTATTGACTTTCTGCGTGATGAAGCAGAACTCTCCATTGCCCTGCAGGATGATTGCTTTTAATGATTGCTTAATGATTATCTTTCTGTCTTAAGAAAAATTTTTTTAAAAATGACAACCTATAAAGCCTTTATTGTTTTTCTCAATTCCTGTGACAGATTACCTATAAAGCTTTTAATACATTAGATATCACAGGCATTTTTTGGACCATTTACCTGATAGTGAAATAAGTCTTTCTTTTTTTTTTTTTTTTTTTGAGGTGGAGTCTCACTTTGTCACCCAGGCTGGAGCGCAGTGGCGTGATCTTGGCTCACTGCATGCTCCACCTCCCGGGTTCATGCCATTCTCCTGCCTCAGCCTCCCGAGTAGCTGGGACTACAGGTGCCCGCCACAACGCCCGGCTAGTTTTTTGTATTTTTAGTAGAGACAGGGTTTCACTGTGTTAGCCAGGATGGTCTCAATCTCCTGACCTCATGATCCGCCTGCCTCAGCCTCCTGCAGTGCTGGGATTACAGGCGTGAGCCACTGCGCCCAGCCAGTTGTGAAATAATTATTTCTTAATCAAGTTGGATAAAGATAAATCACTCTTTTGTGGCATTAATGTGACCTATCTTAGACATTTTTTTTTTAATTTCTCTCTGCTATTTTCTTTACAATTTTATTCTCTTTATTTTAAAACAAAATGTTAGTTGGAATGCACCAAAATTGGAAAGCATTGTCTCACTGTCTCCAATTCTTCTCCCATTCTCTCTTTAACTGATTACAATTAGGTTTGTGCTCCCGATCACAACTAGTTTGATCAAAGTCACCAGTGACCTCCATGTTCCTAAATCTAGCATTAACCTGTTATCAGCATTTGACAACAGTTCATCACTCCTTTCTTAATGGACTTCTAGGACTTTCTTGGTTTTTCTCCTACCTCAGTGCATGCTCCTTCACATTCTCCTTTAGTGCTTTCTCTTCTCTCTGACATCTTAACATTACAGTACCCCAGGGCTTAGTCATAATCCTACACCTCTCTCCTGAGTGCCAGGCTGTTATGTCCATTTATGTCCTCTTTAATACCTCCACTTAGATATCCAATACACACCTCAAAGTTAACATACCCCAAACTGAACTCCTGATCTTCCCCTGAAATCTGTCATTTTTCTACTGTCTCTTTATCATTCTGATTGTTCAAGCCAAAAGCCTGGGCTCTGCCTTCATAATTTATCCAGAATCAGACCTCTTCTTGCCACCTTCCTTCACTTGTACCACCATAGTCCAAGTCATTGTCATCGCTCACCCGGATTATTGCAGTAGCCTCCTTTCTGGTTTTTCTGCTCCCCTACAGGTTCTTCTCAAAGTAACAGTCAGAATAGTCCTTTTAAAATATTTCAGATAATGTTACTCCTTTGCTCAAAACCCTCCATTAACTCTGCATTTCACTCAGAGTAAAAGCCGTATACAGTGACACTACATGACCCCCTCCACCCGCCCCCCCCATGGCCTCTCTCTGATTACTGCTCATTTTCTCTCTCCATATCAGACATCTTGGCCTCCTTGTTGTCTTGAATATTCCAGACATGCCCACTATGGAACCTTTGCACCCATTGTTCTGTCTGCCAGGAAAAGCTCTTCTGGATATTTGTATGGCTAACTTCCTTTCCTCCTTTACATATTTGATCAAATGTCATCTTTTCAATGAGGCCCTAACCATTTAAAAATTGAAATCTTCCCCCTCCTGTGACTCTCTGCTTATTCTGTTCAATATTTTTCCATAACATTTATCAATTTTTAACACATATATCATATATATGATATAGATAGATAGATAGTGTTTAGTGTCTGTGCTTCTCCCAGCTCTCCCACTAGAATGTAAGTTCCATGAGGACAGTGATTTTTGATTCGGTAAGGTATACCTCAAATGCCCAGAACAGTGTCGTATGTAGTGTGCATTCAATAAATATTTCTTGAATGATTGGTTCATGACTGAAAAAGGAGTTGAAACCCAGTTTGAAAAATGCTTGTCTGATAGCTACACTCAATCCTTAATTTTTTATTTGAGGTGCTATATATAAACACACTTTTTTGGAATAAGCTAAATATTTTGTAGTTATTTTCAAGTGATCTTCAGTTAGGTTTGGTTTATCCAAAGTGCTTGGCCGGCCGCAGTGGCTCATGCCTGTAATCTCAGCACTTTGGGAGGCTGAGGCAGGCGGATCACTTGAGGTCAGGAGTTCAAGACCAGCCTGGCCAATATGGTTAAACCCCCTCTCTACTAAAAATACAAAAAATTAGCCAGGCATGGTGGCGTGCACCTGTAGTCCCAGCTACTCGGGAGACTAAAGGATGAGAACTGCCTGAACCCAGGAGGCAGAGGTTGTAGTGAGCAGAGACTGCGCCACTGCACTCCAGCCTGGCAACAGAGCAAGACTCCGCCTCAAAAACAAAACAAAACAAAACCAAAAAAAAGGTGCTTGCTATAGTCATTCTAATAATCTAAGTGATAAAATAAGTCTTTTTCTGATATTACCCCTTGTATTATATAAGTTCGAAAACCAGTCATCCACTGTTAGCTATTTGCACTTCAGATTTTTTTCCACACACAAATGTATATTAAATAGTACTATATATGGTGTTCTACACTTGGCATTTTTTGTTTTTTGTGTGTTTGTTTTGTTTTTGTTGTGGTGGTTATTTTGGTTTGTGCCTAATCTACCATGGATGCCATGTTTTGAGATGCAATATAGCATGCTCAGTAAGAGCATGGATGTCAAGCTAGACTGCCTAGGTTCAAATCCCAGCTTTGCCAATTACCAGCTATTGGATTCTGGACAAGTTTACTTAAGTTCTCTGTGCCTTTGTTTTCTCATCTCTAACATGGGAATAATAATAGTATTTACATCATATTGTATCAAATGACACTTGATACACAAATGTGGGTATAAATGTTAGCTGTCATCATTAGTATTACATATTGCCCTACCTCATTGTTTATCATCACTGTATAATATCATGTTTTTAAAGTGCTTTTTATTTAATCAGACCCTTTTTTGATATATATTTAGATTGTTTCTAATTCTTCACTATTACAAACAATAATCATGAGCAGTAGTAAGTCTGTATATTTGTATAACTATTTCCACAAGACAAAGGTAGATGTAAACATATTAAGTCTAAAATATAAACATTGTTGTACAGTGTACACTCACACCAACCATGTACCAATGTGTATTTCCTACACTCTTGCTGCTGCTGGATATTATCAGGCTTAAATATCTTTCTTAGTTTTCTTCTAGTATTTTATGGTTGATGAGCTAGTTCTTTTTCCCTGCTCCCATACCATACTTACATTTTTATTCTATCTGAAATGCATTTTTGTGTATAATGTGAGATAGTGGTCTGTTTTTTTAAAATAGTTAATTCTAATACCCAATATCTTTTCCCCCACTGATTTGAAATGCTATCCCTGTGACATAACAAACACCCAATGTACACCTAGATCTCTTTATGAACTCATTCTCTTCTGTTGACCTGTCTATTCCCAAGTACCATCAATTTTAATAACTGTGGCTTAACACTTTAATATATTTACAGCCCCACCATACACACTGAAGTTTACACAGATTGTTGTTGTTTTTTAGAACAATTATTCCAGATACATTTTAGAATAATTTTATTAGGTTTTAAAATTTACGGCCAAGGGCCATGGCTCACGCCTGTAATCCCAGCACTTTGGGAGGCCGAGGCAGGCAGATCACCTGAGGTTAGGAGTTCAAGACCAGCCTGACCAGCATGGAGAAACCCTGTCTCTACTAAAAATACAAAATTAGCCAGGCATGGTGGTGCATGTCTGTAATTCCAGCTACTTGGGAGGCTGAGACAGGAGAATCACCTGAACCCAGGAGGCGGAGGTTGCGGTGAGCCAAGATCGTACCATTGTACTCGGGCAGTAAGAGCGAAACTCCATCTCAAAAAAAAATAGAAATACAAATAAAATTTACCCTGTGGAATTTTGTTTCAAACTGTTAAGAATATAGATTAATTTGGAATAATTTGTATCTTTACAATAGTGAGTGTTAAAATGTCTGTTCATTTATTCAGGGCTTTCTTTTATTATAGATCATACACGTGTGTTATAATGTGTATTGCTGTGTATTCTGTAGCTTTTGTTTCCATTTTGAACATGGGCTTTTTTTTTCATTATGTAGTTTAATATAAGGTATTGATTATATATATATGCATGCATATATAAGTATCTTTTATTCACTCACTTTCTTACACACTCTCTCTCTTTTTTTTTTTTTTTTTTGAGACAGGGTCTCTGTTACCTATGCTGGAGTGCAATGGCATGATCACGACTCACTGCAGCCTTCATCTCCTAGGATCAAGCAGTCTTCCTACTTCAGCCTCCTGAGTAACTGGGACTACAAGCGTGTGCCACCATGCTGAGCTAATTTTCTGTTTTTTGTAGAAATAAGGGTCTCACTTTGTTGCCCAGGCTGGTCTCGAATATCTGGGCTCAAGTGATCTTCCCATCGGGCTCCCAAAGTGCTGGGATTACAGGCATGAACCACCATACCCAGCTGTTTTACACTCTCTATTATATTTACAGTTCTTAGATTTTCTAACTTTACAGTCACATCATATGAAATGATAAATTTCATCCTCCTTCCTAACATTTATACCATTTCTTTTTCTTAATTTATTGTGGCATCTAGACTCCAGAATGATGCTGAATGATAGTGATGATACCAGGCAGCATTGATTCTCTGTGTGTATAATTTTACTGGAAAAAAAATTTTTTAATGACTTCATTGGGGTTGGTTAAGTTATTATTTCTAATCAGCCTTACCTCAAGTCTTGTCATTTTACATTAATCCAGAGAATACTTGGGAAAGTGTAAGATCTTTCTGCTCTGGAAGCAAAACATAATCTTTGGCTAAGAATAAGAGGACTAGGCCGGGCACGGTGGCTCACGCCTGTAATCCCAGCACTTCGGGAGGCCAAGGTGGGTGGATCACCTGAGGTCAGGAGTTTGAGACTAGCCTGACCAACATGGTGAAACCCTGCCTCTACGAAAAATACAAAATTAGCCGGGTGTGGTGGCGCATGCCTATAATCATAGCTACTCGGGAGGCTGAGGGAGCAGAATTGCTTGAACCTGGGAGGTGGAGGTTGCAGTGAGCCGAGATCATGCCATTGCACTCTAGCCTGGGCAATAAGAGTGAAATTCCGTTTAAAAAATAATAATAATAATAACAGAACTAGTAACTATTTGAATCCCTGGCAGTTTAAATCTGAGTACCTTCTCCAATCAAATGCCACATTAAGAATTATGACTAATGAAGTTTGCTTCCAAAGTTATATGAAATAATGCCCTCTTTATTGGTCTCCTGGAGAATAGGCTAGGTTTGGCCTTCCTTGATACTCAATTATTTGGAGCTCCAAGTGGACAGGAGCTGTTGCTGCCCCTATCCTGGGAAGCTAATCCTTCATGTGCTGCTAACTTGGGTTAGATCTTCTGCCAGCCATACCTCACCCGTCTTTTCCCTCTAAGCAAGTCAGTGTGGGTGATTCCTTGGACACCAGAAATGCTAATCTTGTCTACTTGAATAGACCTAAAGGTCAGGTTTAACAGATTGTTCAAGTGTATGTGACTTTGAGTTAAGTTTCTTGTCATAACTTTATCTGGGCAATAGAAGGCCACAAATTTTAAATCTCAAATGTAATCAAGTATGAAATGTCTTGGCTTATTTTTCCTTGGCCAGTTGGCTGCCTTTCACACATAAAGATTATATCTTAGATAATTATTGTAGAAAGAGGAATATAAGTTTTAATACTTAAAAAAAAAAACTCTGGGGAAATTTACTATTTGGTCTACCCCGAACAATTTCCATATTTAGTGATTGTCTACTTTTTGTTGTTGTTGTTGGGGTTTAAATTTTAGTTCAAGTAACCAGTTCAATTTCTCAGTAACCATAGTCTATTTAGCTTTGTTTCTCTTTCTCCCAACTTAGCAATATTAGTGTTTCTCCTCATTTTTTTTATTATGAAAGATGTCAAACATAAGTTAATTAGTTGTATTACAAAATGCCCACATTCTGGATTTGTCTGTTACTTCATGGTTAATATTAGAACTTTTAATCATCATAGTTTTAATGCTGAGAATAATTTGAGTATTTGTGTAATGCCACTGCTTGAAAATTCTTAATATTGGTCTGATTCCTTTTGATGCCATTACTGAGTATGATCTTAGTGGAGAAATCCTGTAAGCTCCAAGAACCAGGTCCTAACTTTAGAATATCTGTGTTTTCTCTCCATTTCTAACAAAGATTTCTTCTATGGCTGTGAATGAGCTACTCAACCACTCTGCCTGTGCTATAAGTAACAATTAGAATTGCCTACTTCATTTAAAGTTCAGTGGGTTTACTGACTGATACTTATAAAGCCCATAGGAGATGTAAAGCATAGTTTAAATGGTGATAATTAGAGAAGTGAGTGTAGTACTTATATTTTTGGTTCCTTCAAACAAGTTTATATTTAGCATATGTCATATCTTCTGTAGACATTTCTTATTTCATATGTATGTTTACATCAAAAGAAAGGAAAACTATCGTTAAATGCCTACTGTGTGGTAAACACTGTGCTAGAGTCTTCCAGTCCTTCTTTTCATTTAATTTTTAAGTCTCCATCTAACCTGTGAAATAAGGAAGTTATGATTTCCATTTTACAGACAATGAACCAAAGATCAGTTACTATACAATCTGTATAGTTACTTTGTTCTATATTACGTAGTGTTAGAGCCACATTATTAATCCAGTCCTTTGTAAATTTTCTAAGCTACTCTTTATCATGAGAAACCTTTAAGAATTCTTCTGAATGTCACATATATGGAGGAAAATCTCTCCAGAAAATGTTGATAGCTACTAATGAAGAATTTCTTTTATCTTCTGAGCAGAAACATTTAATATATATTAAATAAAATGTTTTTTAAGTGTTAATTTTCTAGTTATATTACATTTCCTGTCACTGACTTTGTTCTAGGATGTTGGCAAAGGATGAACTGATGACCATACTTGAGAAATGTTTCAAGGTTTTTAAGTCTTCTTGTGAAAAGCACCTTGGCAGCACAGCTAAGAGAATAGAGGAGTTCCTGGCCCAGTTTCAGAGCCTCGATGGTAAGAGTGTATTATTCTCCCAATTCTATTGGCCATGACAGTCACTTAACTAAAATGGCATGGAAAACCCCACCTTCTGATGTGCCTAGAGATGAAGAGATAAAGTAGTTCATGATCAGTCAGTATGCCACGCCTCATAGTATCAAATTTTAACAATCACAAGTAGGCCAAATGTTTCTCTTCTAGATTTGGTTTAAACAATGAAGAGCATCAAATGGGCAGAAAAAGAAATTCTTTCTCCAGTTCGACAGTTTGGAGGATTTGTCTTTAAAAGTAAACAAAAGAAATAAAAAATCTTCATAATTAAGAACTCTTTTAGAGGTTTTTTCTTAAGCATTTCATCAAGTTCTTTATAGATTTCAAAAGCACTGCATAAATCATTTGTAAGCTTGAAAAATTAATAGCTATGAACTGCTTTCACAGCAATGAGGCTCATTGGTATGTTGATTACCAAAATCTGCATGAGGCTTACTTTAATCGGATTTACAAAAGCTAGAATCTTTCAGTCCTAAATTAACTGAGGCAGCCTGGCACTCTTCACTGTTGGAGAGTTACAGTTTCTCTCTTTTGCTTGACCTCCACATGATCATTTATATATCCTGAATGCTTAGGGTGTCTGATTGTATATAGGTAGCCATGTTCTGTTCTCTAAATGCTAGCTTTTCATGGGCTCTCTTCTTGCTGTTTCTAGCACCAAAGTATGGTATTCTTTTAGTAGAACAATAACAACAACAAAAAATATTGGTGTGTACCTTTTAGTTTTCCCAAATTTAGGGCAATTTTTTAATGGAGTTTTGGGGGGGAAAGGTAGTTTTTTTCATATATAATCACATAGAATTGGACATGACATGTTGAAAATATCTTATGTAAAATGTCTGTTTTAATCCTTTTTTATGTTTGGCAAGTACTTCTTTGTCTTAAAAATCTTTTGGCTTTAGGAAACTGCTTTTGCAAAAGTCTTCTTATATCTCTCCATAGCTGCAATGTGAGGCATCTGATGAGTGCTCAGTCATGGAAGATGAAAGAGAATGTTTGCCTGACTAGAGTGGCTTGAGCAGCCAGAGTGCGGAAGTCATCAACAGGCACTAAGGGGTTTTCTTTCAGGTTATGTGTGGGTATTGCTCTTGCCACTGCAGCATGAGCTGAACTACTTTTCAGAACACAAAAACTTTTAAGGGCTGGATGTTGGTATCATTAAGATCATTGAGTTCAGCTATAACCAGAAACTAAAGTCTAGGAAAAGACAGTAGCTTGTTTGAGATCACACAGTTAGTGGTAGCACTCAAACCAGAGCCCATCTCTCTCTCTTTTTTTTTTTTTTTTTTTTTTTTTTTTTGAGGAGTCTTGCTCTGTCGCCCAGGCTGGAGTGCAGTAGCGCGATCTCCGCTCACTGCAAGCTCCGCCTCCCAGGTTCACGCCATTCTCCTGGCTCAGCCTCCAGAGTAGCTGGGACTATAGGCGCCCGCCACCACGCCCGGCTAAGTTTTTGTATTTTTTTTAGTAGAGACGGGGTTTCACCGTGTTAGCCAGGATGGTCTCGATTTCCTGACCTCGTGATCCGCCCGTCTCGGCCTCCCAAAGTGCTGGGATTACAGGCTTGAGCCACCGCGCCCGGCCGAACCCATCTCTCTTAACCACTAGTTCATTGTTTTTCTATTGCTGATTCACAATTTAAATATGCCCTAGTAGTGATCATTGGATCAGCAAGGGGCCACCCTTAAGTACATAAATAGAGTAAAAGGCTTAGAAAAATAGACGGTAAATAAAGTGTAAATTTCAATCTTTTACAAAATTGGACTTATGGAGATTTCTGTAAAAATAAACGGCACATATAATTTTTTCTTCTTTTTTTGCTGGATACCATTAACTAGAGGTAATCTAGGCAAAATTTTAATTAGAGCTCATATTATATGATATGAGCTCTAATTAAAAAATTCTGTGATATGCTAGAACTGAATAAAGGAATGCAGCTTTTGAAATGGGAAGGTTGGAGATTAAGATGATTAGTAGACTAAAGAATAAAGAATTTTACAAATTAAAGCAAAACCACTGTCTTGAAGAAATGTCTGTTATTTCCTAATTTTCAGAAGTGACTCATTATTAATAATAAACTGAAATTAAAACTCCCCACATTGGATGAGTAGAATAATAAACTGAAATTAAAACTCCCCACATTGGATGAGTAGAAAATATGCTATCTCTGTTCCTTAACATTTATTACATATTACAGTTTGGTTTTAAAATTACAGTTGGGAAGAGTTAAGTAGGGCAGAGTGTCATATCAGATTTTTTTGAGACAGGATCTTGCTGTGTTTTCCAGGCTTAAGTGCAGTGGTGCAGTCCTAGCTCACTGTTACCTCGGAACTCCTGGGCTCAAGTAATCCTCCTGCCTCCACCTCCTGAGTAGCTAGGACTACAGAAAAGGGCCACAACACCCAGCTGATTTTGTTTTTCTTTTTTTGGAGACAGAGTCTCCCTCTGTCCAGGCTGGAGTGCAGTAGCATGATGAGCTCACTGCAGCCTCTACCTCCCAGGAACGATCCTCCCATTTCAGCCTCTCAAGTAGCTGGGACTATAGGCACGTCCCACCATACTTGGCTAACTTTTTTGTATTTTTGTAGGGATGAGGTTTTGCCATGTTGCTCAGGCTGGTCTCAAACTGCTGGGTTCAAGCAATCTGCCTGCCTCAGCCTCCCAAAGTGTTGCGATTACAGGCATGAGCCCCCTCATCAGCCTAATTAATTTTTTTTTTTTTTAAATAGAGACAGTGTCTCACTATGTTTCTCAGCCGGGTCTCGAACTCCTTGTCTCAGGTGATCCTCCCACTGTGGTCTCCCAAAGTGCTGGGATTATAGGAATGAGGCACTTCATTCAGCCCATATTAGATTTATTTCAAAGGTATATTGGGTTTATTAACATGTAGCAGACTACATGTTAATGACATGGGACAAAGAAGCTAGTAGACATTTTAGCCTTTAGTTATGTCTTTTTTGAACCAGAAATTACTTATAGCTAAAAAGCAGTTTATCCTTTAAGCCAGTACATATTCTCCAGCTGCATCCTCCTGTCATAGTTTTAGGCCAAACAAACCATGTGTGTGGAGTTCACAAAACCCAACCTGCACTTGAAGGAGAATATGAGAGCCTTATGCTCTCTAGAAGGAGCATAGCTATACATTTAAGCAGTTATGGTTTTCTTTCCCTTTGCTAAAGAACCATGATGCCTTTACGTTTTAGTGGATTATTTCAAAACTCTTAGACACTACCCTCTTCATACTCAAATTGTGTTGTTTACAATCTTGACATAATCAAAGGAAAACAGTTTTAAGTTTGTATGATTTTTTAAAAAAGCTATGTATAACATCAAAAATATTTGAGATTCGCTGGGCGTGGTGGCTCACGCCTGTAATCCCAGCACTTTGGGAGGCTGAGGCGGGTGGATCACCTGAGGTCAGAAGTTGGAGACCAGCCTGGCCAACATGGCAAAACCCCTTCTCTACTAAAAATACAAAAATTAGCCAGGCATGGTGGCCGGCGCCTGTAATCCCAGCTACTTGGGAGGCTGAGGCAGGAGAATTGCTTGAACCTGGGAGGAGGAGGTTGCAGTGAGCCAAGATGGCACCACTGCACTCCAGCCTGGGCAACAGAGCAAGACTCCATCTGGGGAAAAAAAAAAAAAAAAAAAAAAATTTTTTTTTGAGACTTTTTGCTGTTGGTTTGAGGGAGTTTTGTTAGGTTGTATTTTGTTTTGTTTTCATTGTGGTAACACTTCTAAAATTCAGTAGCTGGTTTTTTGAAGACATCACTACAGCACAAGTTATGTATTAATTATTGGCCTTCAGCTTCTGTAAGAAATCATTTATCAGATGGAATCTTGATCCCTTGCCACATTAAAAATATATATATAGGTGAAACTTTTACTTCCTTTGGAATAGTAGAAATGTTTGTTCTCTTGACTTGGATTTACCCTCATTGATGTCTATTGGTTTTGTATTAAAAGCAGAAACCAAAGAGGAAGAAGATGCTTCTGGGTCACAGCCAAAGGGGCTTCAGAAGACAGACCTTTATCATCTTCAGAAGGTCAGATTACTTTCCTTCCTTCCAGCTGCATCCTGTGACACTCCCTTTTTTCAGTTTGTGCTCTAGATTAGCTCTGCCTGGATGTTTTTGTTTTCATTTTTAAACCGCAACCAGGAACAAAGCAGACTTTTAACTCACTTCTAAGTTGAACATCCTGTTAGTCCCATTGCCATCATCACTCTGCATATACCCATTCTGGAATTTACTAGCTAACATAGGTGGAAACCATTCTGTGGGCTCAGACAGAGAAAGAATTAGCTGGCAATAAGAGAAAATGGGAACATGGCTGCACAAAAGAAATCTGATTTTTTTTTTATCTGATGTATTTTTCTGTTTGATCAAACTGAGAGCTTTAAAAGAGTCTAACTCATTAGTTTTAGTTACTTTTCTTGATTTTTTTAAAATGCATATTCAAGTATAGAGCAGAAATTGAGCCACAGAATGTCCAATATATTCTTTTTCAGATAGTTCTAACTTTAGGATCTTGATTGTCAAAATGAAGAACCTTCTTTGTACTATGATACCAAATTATGATAAATGTAGAGTAAAAGTTCAATCTAAGTAAAATAAAACACATGGAACCTATTCTGTTAGTATGGCAAAAAGGCAAGATTTTTTTCTTTATCCTGTTAAGTCCTTTTCTTAAATGAATTAATGAACTGTGGATACCAAGCACTCTGCCATGTAATTTGGTAGTAAAGTGAACTGCCCTTTTCCTCTTTCCCTAAAAATTTACTTGTATATTATAAAGCAAAACACCTTTGAGGAGAGATTCTTGCCAGACCTTAAAAATAAAATGAATAAACAAAACCCATTTTGATCTTTCTCTGTACATCCGGTCTTATGGAAAAGGCATCAGCTGCTTCTATAGAACTTAGCAACAGAGCTCCCGCTGAGGGGTTTTCTCTCTCAGGATCACTAGAAAAGGTATGTTCTTTTATCCATAGTCCTTATTGGAAATGAAGGAGTTAAGAAGAAGTAAGAAGCAAACCAAATTTGAAGTACTCAGAGAAAATGCTGTGAACTTCATTGACTGTCTAGTGAGGTAAGTCTAAATTTAGCTCTTAGGAGCTAAAATCATGCTGTTTTCCAATAACACTGGTGTCATAGCTGTCTATAGCCAATCCAGAACATTTTTCTTCCAGGTTAGGCTTTATGCTTTTCATGTCTCTCCATCCAGCTTAGAATTGTAATTTTTATTCCTTTTCCATCATTATCAAGATGTCTAATCAAATGACTTAGTTCATTCTTTTACTCTCAGTTCAAGAATATAGGCTTAAATTTGATCTACTTCATTAGGCCAGGTAGGGAGAGATGAGATAGAAAGTGAGTGTTTCTCCCCTATCTAATAACAAAGTATTTATATTACACTTAATCTTTGCTAGGAGTAAATGCTGGATCTGAGCCAAGCCCAGAAAACAGAGCAGACTAGCCGTGCTGCTCTATTTTATCCTGAAGAAAGAACATTTAATTCTAAACAATGCCAGTGCACCTCATTATCAGCACTAAATTTATGTTGAGACATGTGCTTGGTAAATTTAGAAGTCTACCAATCCAGCCTGTATTTTAGGATGATTCCTTTTTAGGAAACCCAGATCATTCTGATTCATGGATTTCCCAAAAGTCAGCTTTATGTAGCTGTGTAAAATCACCCACCTAATTTTGGTGGAAGTTGGGCATGCTACAGAAAAAAATGAGAAATGTGCAAAAAGAAAATGATTTAATAACCTGTGGTGAGGGGGGAACATATTTATTATAAATTTTAATGGCAGTTTAAACCCAACAGAAGGCTAGGCACTGAATAAAGTACTGAGAAAACAGCAGCACAATTATTAAAGAGAAAGAGTGCTTTTCTGACAAATTACATGTCTTTTCTGAAAGTTAAAAGTTTTGTTTTCCACAATAATGTGGGGACAGTCATTGTTCCTACTCATTGGGGAGAAATTGCTAATGCCATGAAAAGGTCCAAAACGGTCAACCAGCACCTTGGGAGGCCAAGGTGCGCAGATCACTTGAGGTCAGGAGTTTGAGACCAGCCTGGCCATCATGGTGAAACCCCAACTCTACTAAAAATACAAAAAAATAGCTGGGCATAGTGGCGCACACTTGTAATCCCAGCTACTCGGGAGGCTGAGGCAGGAGAATGGCTTGAACCCGGGAGGCAGAGGTTGCAGTAAGGCAGTCGTGCCACTGCACTTCAGCCTAGGCAACAGAGCAAGACTCCATCTCGAGGAGAAAAAAAAAAACGTGATGAACTGCAATAGTGGCCAAATGCCGGTCAAAAATTACATTTCAGAACTCATAGAGTTAACCTTGCCCTACTGGGCTTTCCTGTTCTTGTAGAGTGTCTAGTCCCAAACTCTTGACTCTTCCCTTTTACCAAGTAGTCACTAAAAATAATTTTACAATGTGATTTGCCAATTTTAGGCCAAGTGTCAGGTTCCAGAGTTCTTACAAATTCCAAATTGTGGGCTCTGAAACCACATCAGCAATTTCCCTTTCATGATCCTTCACCTAATATGTCTGACTTTTTACCTTTCTGAGCAGTTGTTGAAATAATCCTCAGTATGATTAAATGGGTTTTGTTGTAAAATCACAAAATCTCCCATACTAGGATTTAGTGTCTTTACCAAGATTGTCCCAGGAGGGAAGAGATTAGAATTATAGCATGTTAAAGCTAAAAGAGAACTGAAGAGTCAGTCCTGTGGCAGCTAAAGCCCAGAGAGAGGCTGTGACTCATGCAAGGCCACACAGTCTCATTCTCCTGACACCTGTCAAAAGGCCCTCTCCATTTCTCTATACTGCCCTCAATGGCCACACCACAGACCTCTGGGCAGAGCTTGGGGTTATGGAGAAAGGGTGTCCTTTAAAGACAAATATAAGCAGGAGACTTCAGGAGGCAGAGTTCACAGTATACTATGAGCAGCTCTTGGCAAAAACACTGACAGGCAAGAATAAGTTGCCAGATCTTAAGAGCTGAGAATAAATTACCACTTTCTAAGTTACTGTTTTTGCCAATAGCAAGCTTCAACTTTGTAGCCCTTGTTGATACTAATTCTACCAGTTCCTTCAGAACCAACTCTTTCAGGGAAGGCCTATCATTTGTCTGGTCTGAATCCAAAATGAGCATAATGCAGTGCTCTAGTGCCAGACTCATCGCTTATTTCTTCTCACGTAAATAAGTCGCAGAAATATATTTCTATGCCAATCTCCAAGTCTACAGTCAGATAAAAATTCTAATGTATAATGTATTTGTCATTGTTGTTGTTCAACTAATGTAGCCAGTGGAAACAAAATTAAGGCAGATATTTTATTTTTGCTCTGATGGTTCTTTGAGGATATCTAGAGAGGTCTTTTGCCTTGGGAAATGCTTGCGTTTCTATATATCACATGTAAAAATGTTAAAATGTGAGGCAATAGTTTGAGTTTCTGAAGTTGACTCTGTCTGGTTGCCTTGTTAGATATCCAGCCCTTATTGCATAGCAGGGACTGCAACAAGATCTTTTAATGACAGCCATGTATAATGATTGGGAAATAACTGCATGAGGTTAGTGTAGGAAGAGTTTATGGTCAGAAATTACAAATTGGTAGCCAGCCGTCACAGAAACTGTTTCCTGAAGCTACAGCTAAGTTAACTTAACCTTGAGTAATTAAGATGTTAACAGTATCTGAGGTATAGAATACTGGTCCTTAGTGAGGATCAAGTCAAAATCATACACTCTTTGCAAGTAAGTTTTGTTCCAGTTGACTCTGGAGAAGGAGCAGCACCTAGAATTAGAATGAGCAAGGGGGTCACTAGCTCTTGAGATGAGGGAGGAAAGGGGTATGGTGAAGAATGATGTCCATGTTGAATACCCTTTCCACTTCCTCTCTTCTTCAAAGCTCCTGGCCACATTGGGACAACACAAGTGTAGGGGATATCTAGGGAGTGGTATCCTCTCCAGAAGAAGAGAACGGATACTTGGAAGAAGGGGAATAATGTCCCCAGTGACTGGGCTGAGGTAGCTGCTTTGCTCTGCTTGTACTGGTGGGGAAAGGAGCTGACACAAGCTGTCATATGGCCAAAATACTTTAGGCTCAGGATTGGGCTAAGCCCCAGAAATCTTCTTTATGAAGTCATGTGAGTTAACTATATACTTTAATCCAGTTAGTGACATTACTCTGTCTATGGGTTATGTGTGCCAAAACTTCTCTCCTCCAATTTGCTACCCTCTAGGCATCCAGGATATCACTGTCATGGCATAGACCACCTGATGGGCTCATTATACATGCAAAGTGAATTTTTAATGCTATATTTTTTAGTTCAGAATTTATTAAAATTGTTTTATCATCTAGCTCATAGGTGAAAAAAATCCCAAATTATGGCAGTTTTTTTATAAGTGAAATTTTATTAATGATTTGTTTTTCAATACTCTGAAACTAAGATTTAGCCTTTTCTGCCTTCTAATGTAAAAAGTAATTCTGAAATATAAAAAACTTTTGGGCCAGGCCCAGTGGCTCACACATGTAATCCCAACACTTTGGGAGGCCGAGGCGGGTCGATCACCTGAGATCAGGAGTTCAAGACCAGCCTGGCCAACATGGTGAAACCTTATCTCTATTAAAATTACAAAAATTAGCCAGGCATGTTGGTGGGCGCCTGTAATCTCAGCTACTTAGAAGGCTGATGCAGGAGAATCGCTTGAACCCAGGAGGCAGAGGTTGCAGTGAGCCGAGATTGCACCATTATACTCCAGTCTGGGCGACAAGAGTGGAACTCAGTCTCTAAAAAAAAAACTTTTGAGGTGTCATTTCCATGAAAGATATCAACTAAAAATTTTCTGTGATCCAAGAAGAATTTCCTGAACTCTTAATTCTGGGCCTTTGTTTAATATTGCCAAAGGTTAAATGTTTGTAGTGCTAGAAAATGTAGATATCTGTTTTCTCATTTACTTTAAGAAATGCTATCTTAAAGATTTCTGAGCAGAAATGTAGTATATGTACATTTGTTCCTAAAGGTTTAACTCAGAACTGAAATATACAGCTTCTTATAAAGAGTCTAGAGGTAGTTTTAAAACCCATTATATGGAAGAGATGCAATTCTGAGTGAAACTGTATTAGATCTGATATTTGGGTTTGTTTCATTTGTTTGTTTTTGGTTGTTGATTTTGCTTTTAGTAAATGGTTCAGTCCTCTACAGAGAGAGGATTGACAAAAATGTTGTAGTGGAAATTGAAGTCCAACAGAGCCTAAAGGAAAAAAATGTATATATGTATATATATAAAGAAAATAAACCTGTGCTTATCTAAACATGGATGCCTGACTGGCTGTTTCAGAGAATACCTTCTGCCTCCTGAGACACAGCCTCTCCATGAGGTGGTGTACTTTAGCGCTGCCCATGCCCTTCGTGAACATTTAAATGCTGCTCCGCGAATTGCCCTCCATACTGCACTCAACAATCCTTACTATTATCTAAAGGTAAGATGAACATTTAGTTCTCTGATTTAGTTTAGTTTAGGTTTGGTCTCATTTTGGATTAAATTCAAAATAAAGATTCAGAAATTTCAACTTATATCAAGATTATATTTTAAAATTTACCAAAAATGAAACTGCCATTATTGAATTCTCTTTTTTTTTTAGATGGAGTCTCGCTCTGTTGCCCAGGCTGGAGTGCAGTAGTGCGATCTTGGCTCACTGCAACGTCCACCTCCTGGGTTCAAGTGATTCTCCTGCCTCAGCCTCCCAAGTAGCTGGGATTACAGGCGCCTGTAACTAGAGAACTAAATCAAATTTAGAACTAAACTAAACCTCAGCTAGTTTAGCTCAGGCTCTGGGCATCATTGTCACAAAAATATTCTAAATTTGCAGTTATGTTTTAATGAGCAGAGAGTCAGCAACTCAGGGTTGCACCTCTCCTGTATTTTTTAAAATTCTTTAGACTGTAGAAAAAAATGTCTAACCCCATAGAGGTATCAATTAATAGTCAACTGTTGCTGCCAGTTTTTGACAATGTGTAATCTTTGCCCTTGACATGCTAGTGTCAGATCATAGGCACAAATACTCAAGAGTATAATGTTACCACTCTTGTGAAAATAAAGGAAATGTTTCCTGTAAACTTAACAGCAGATAGGGATTAAACAATATGGCCTAATAAATTACTGAAAGACCGAAATGGTTGTTTCTAGTGGGAAAGAGAAATACTTTGGGACTTCATCTTGGATTTTAAACCAAAGAAAGATCTATTCTGAGAGCATCTGCAGAGCTGAGTGTAGAGGATAACCAGCAGTCTGCCACTAAAACTCCTGGGGCAACACACTTCAGCAGTGCCCTTGCTAAAGTCCAGACACAGTTATCAACTCCTGGAAGCTCTTTAAACAATAGCTCAAGACAGCTCACAATTTTAGAAACTAGCTTTCTTATGACCAGGCAAAATGATCACTTTAAACATTCAATAAGCTATATATACATGAAAGAGTTGTAAGTTAAGTACCCAGAAATCTTGCCACAATAAATACTTAAGAAGCAACTCCATAAAGCCTATGAAGAGCATTCCAGTGTATTGGCTTCTCATTGCAAAATGGCACACAAACATGCAGACTATTACACGGGTATTGAGTAGGATGATATAAGTCAATGGTTTTCAGTGATGATGAAAACCATTGAATAATTTCATACTTAACCAAAAAATCAGTTATTTTTAATATATAAGCCACAAATTAAAACTTACAAAATCTGTCTTCTTGGCTAGTGAGTCACAGAAGAGAACTCACGATTTCAGTTGTCGTTGGGTGGGATAAAATATACCCCTGATATTGTAATATCAGAGCAGGGTATGTATGTAAGACTTTGTGTTTCTCAATAAAAGCCATGGATTTCAAAACACTGATGGTTTCTATAGAGCTTAAGATCTGCAGTGTTGACAACATAGTCTTTTCTTTAAAAAATAATTTATACCCTTGGTAAGTGGTATTACTAGTATTTACTAATACAGTATAATAATTGTTAGAATTCAGCTAATTGTTGGAAGTACCATTTTATTAAGTATTCCTAAAGATCTCCATAAACTTTTTACAGCAAGTGCATTCAGGTCTCAGAAATTAGTAATTTATGGATTGAAATGAAAAATATGCTTATCTTCTAATCCTGGGACTAGTCTTCTAGTGACTAAGAACTAGAGGGGTTGTGACCAAGACATAAACCTAAACAAGAACTAGTTAACTATTGAATAGACTCACTCACTAAATAAAGGAAACCAAGATTCCATTTACTGATTTACTCAGTTTAGGTTGGGGGCTTCATTAATGTCTGATTTTGTTCCTAATAATTTCTAAAAGTTAGTCATCTTAGTTTACTGTTATTTTGTAGAATGAAGCACTGAAAAGCGAAGAAGGCTGCATTCCGAATATCGCCCCAGATATCTGCATAGCATACAAACTGCACCTAGAGTGTAGCAGGCTCATCAACCTCGTAGACTGGTCAGAGGTAGGTTCGGGGGAAAAGAACAAGCTGGGTATTTTTCTAACCATCCATGATGACTTTCTCAGAATATCTTTATACTTTTAGTGCTTTGGAATTTGTCTTGTGTTTAATGCCTTGCCTTTTATTTGGAAAGCATAAATCACTTCAAACTTTAAAAGTTCCTTAGGAAGTGGTAGCTCAACAGCCCCCACTCCCAATCCCCTGCCCTCTGATCCTGCATTCCTTAACCAAGCCAATTCTGTATTCATGCCAGGTCAAAATAAGTATGTGATCTAACCCAATAGTTAGCATTAAGCAAAAACTAAACAATTTAGGTCAGTTCTGTTATTTCACAAAATAAAGTATATTATTAACCAGCATTTCTCTTGAATAAAAGAAAAAAACTACACAACAGATTTAGCAATCAGGAAGTACAAGGAATACTTGGCAAGGCAATAAACAACTATTGTTATTCTTTAAAATAAACAATTCTTTCTGTCTTCTGAATAGTATTACAAAGATCTTAACTCTATTAAAGGCCTTACAGATGTCACCATTAAAAATTATCCATAATTGGCTGCTTCCAAGAAAAATAGATCTTTTCCTGGGGTAAGATTAGTAGAGGAAGCAGGGCTTTCTTTTTCTTTTAACTTTGACTAGCTTTGTTTCTTGTTTTTCTCTGCATACTCTTAGTTCTCTGAAACAAGATTATTCAGGAACCATTACTTTATCTTTTAACATATAAGTGGTGTGAAGAGATCATCAGTGTAGTTTTGACAATCTTAAATTTCAGTGAAGAATATGTGCCAGCTATCAACAGCCATTAAAAGAAGTATAGTAAAAGATGTTTGGCAACTGTAGACATTTTTATTTTCTTCTCTCCTGTCTATTCAAAAGGCTTTTGCAACAGTTGTGACAGCTGCTGAAAAAATGGATGCAAATTCTGCAACCTCAGAAGAAATGAATGAAATTATCCAGTATCCTTTTAAAACCATTTCTACAATGTCCAAATACACATAAAATATAAGTTTATAATTTCTCCAGATCTACACTAGATATTTATAAAGGTATACTCCAACCATATTACTTGTTAAAATTAACCATATGGTGCTAGAATAACTGAAATTTCTGAATCTTTATTTTGAATGTAATCCAAAATGAGACCAAACCTAAAACTTTTGGTATCAAATTTATATCAAGATTATATTTTAAAATTTACCAAAAATGAAACTGCCATTATTGAATTCTTTTTTCTTTTTTTTTTTTTGAGATGGAGTCTCGCTCTGTTGCCCAGGCTGGAGTGCAGTAGTGCGATCTTGGCTCACTGCAACCTCCACCTCCTGGGTTCAAGTGATTCTCCTGCCTCAGCCTCCCAAGTAGCTGGGATTACAGGCACCTGCCACCATGCCCGGCTAATTTTTGTGTTGTTAGTAGAGACAGGATTTCACCATGTTGGCCAGGCTGGTCTCAAACTCCTGACCTTATGATCCGCCCGCCTTGGCCTCCCAAAGTGGTGGGATTATAGGTGTGAGCTACTTCACCTGGCCTAATTCTTTTTTTTTTTGAGACAGAGTTTCGCTATTGTTGACCAAGCTGGAGTGCAGTGGCGCAATCTCGGCTCACCTCAACCTCTGCCTCTTGGGTTCAAGCGATTCTCCTGCCTCAGCCTCCCAAGTAGCTGGGATTACAGGTGCCTGCCACCATGCCCGGCTAATTTTTTTATTTTTGGGAGAGATGGGATTTCACCACGTTGGCCAAGCTGATCTCAAACTCCTGACCTTAGGTGATCTGCCTGCCTCGGCCTCCCAAAGTGCTGGGATTACAGGCGTGAGCCACTGCACCTGGTCTGAATTCTCTATTTTTCTAATGTACATTTAGAAGTGGGGACGGGGAGCAATTTCCATACTATGTAGAACATTAGACGTAGGAAGCATTAAGTACTTTTCCATTTATGTGTTATTGACAGTGGATACTAATTAATGTTTTCCAGTAACAGTTATAGTTTAATTTAGAAGTTTATATTTGAACTGTCTACTTCACTTTACCAACTAGTATTTTAACATTGAGATTTTAACCCCTTTTTGTCAAAAATACAGCACGGCCAGTTTCCTTAACTAAAGCCTCCAGTGCTCGGTTTATTAGAGCTGTTTCTGAACTAGAACTTTTAGGATTTATAAAACCTACCAAACAGAAGACTGACCATGTGGCAAGGCTAACATGGGGAGGCTGCTAGAAAGCAAATAAGTGAAGCCAGAACTATGACATTCAGCTTAAGAGAAAAAGGTGACCAGTCATATTTACATACACTAGAGGAGCCTATTTTGGTGAGAAGATAAATGTGCAATCCCCATGTGATGTTTAACAAGAAAAGTACATTGCTAACCCCAAACAGGCATATATCAAAACACCTGTGGAGTACTTTAGAATCCAACAAATAATACATAACTAAAACTGCTCACACATTTTACTGTACTTTCCACAAAGACATTACTAAATTGTGAGTAAATCCTTCTTGAACTTATGGAGTATATAAATGTAATAAATTCCATTATCCAGGAGTATAAGTTATTTGCAGTTGCTTTAGCAATCCTCATTCCTCCTCTCCCAATTTCTTGCATTGGCATTCCTCACTTTATTGTAGTAGGCAATAAGTAACATGAGGCCGGGCGCGGTGGCTCACGCCTGTAATCCCAGCACTTTGAGAGGCCGAAGTGGGCGGATCACGAGGTCAGGAGATCGAGACCATCCTGGCTAACACACGGTGAAACCCCGTCTCTACTAAAAATACAAAAAATTAGCCGGGCGTGGTGGTGGGCGCATGTAGTCCCAGCTACTCTGGAGGCTGAGGCAGGAGAATGGTGTGTACCCAGGAGGCAGAGCTTGCAGTGAGCTGAGATTGCGCCACTGCACTCCAGCCTGGGCGACCAGTGAGACTCCGTCTCAAAAAAAAAAAAAGAGAGTAAGTAACATGAATATCTTACAGGTTGTTTCTCCTAGTGACTACAGGTTCCAAAACTGTCTCTGCCTCTCCATTTCCTTTAGTCTTACAACTTAAAAAAAAAAAAAAAAAAAAAAAAAAGACCAAGCACGGTGGCTCATGCCTGTAATCCCAGCACTGTGAGAGGCCGAGGCAGGCGGATCACTAGGGCAGGAGATCGAGACCATCCTGGCCAACATGGTGAAACCCCATCTCTACGAAAAAATACGAAAAATTAGCCAGGCATGGTGGCACGTGCCTGTAGTCCCAGCTACTTGGGAGGTTGAGGCAGGGAAATTGCTCGAACCCAGGAGGTGGAGGTTGCAGTGAGCCAAGATCGGCCACTGCACTCCAGCCTGGGTGACAGAGCAAGACTCGGTCTCAAAAAAAAAAAGTCCCAAACTGGCTTTATTTAGGCAGTAAATATTCTACTTCTAGATGACCCGTCAGCCGCATGTAAGAGGTATGTAAGGCCTCTACAAATCACATCCCAAACAAATACAGCTCAGATGAGGAAAGTAAGGCCCAGATAAAATGACATCTCAATCTCTTCTATGGCAGAAACAACAACACATAATGAAAACAAAGATAGCTAAAGTTCATTGTTTAATGCTCTACTCCCAAGAGAATTCTGGGACTTTAAGACAACTCATTAACATACAAAATTACCATGCAGATACGGTCCATGTCCAGAAAAAGTCCATGTCCAGAAAAACTTTTGGTTTGTAAACCTTAGAACTAATTATGTAATTGCAGGATTGTGTGTGTGCACCCGTGTGTGTGCTCACAGTCTTTGAAGAGTTTTATGAGTATCCGTCATCCAAAATGCTTGGAAACAGAAGTGTTTTAGAGTTCAGATTTTGGAATATTCGCGTTATACTTAACAAGTTCAGCCTCCAAAACCCAAAATGCTCCAGTGAGCATTTCTTTGAGCATGTCGGTATGCAAAAAGTTTCAGATTTTGGAGCACTTCAGATTTAGGATTTGGGATATTCAAGCTGCATAATCAAACCTCCTTCATTCAGGAATATAAAAGCAGGTATTAATACAAGCTTAGAATAACACCTTAGACTTCTGGCAACGTGGTGGGCTGAGATGACATTAATGGGTAGCTGCTCACCCTCCCCACCTCACTCCCTGCTTCAAGCACATAAAAATGTTAGATGAACTGGCTGCAGCAGCTCCCGCCTGTAATCCCAGCACTTTGGGAGGCTGAGGCAGGCAGATCACCTGAGGTCAGGAGTTCGAGACCAGCCTGGCCAACCTGGTGAAACCCCATCTCTACTAAAAACAGAAAAGTTAGCTGGGCGTGTTGGTGGGTGCCTGTAATCCTAGCTACTCAGGAGGCTGAGGCAGGAGAATCACTTGAACCTGGGAGGCGGAGGTTGCAGTGAGCTGAGATTGTGCCATTGCACTCCAGCCTGGGTGACAGAGCGAGACTCCATCTCAAAAAAAATAAAATAAAAATACAAAATTAGCTGGGCATGGTGGTATACACCTGTAATCCCAGCTACACAGGAGGCTGAGGCAGGAGAATCACTTAAAGCCAGAAGGTGGAGGTCATAAGAGTCAGCCAAGATTGCCCCATTGCACTCCAGCCTGGGCAAAAAGAGCGAAACTCCGTCTAAAAAAAAAAAAAAAAAAAAAACTAGATGAATATGACCCCAAAAAAAAAAAAAAAAAAAAAAAGTCAAAATGTTGCCAAGGCTAAAAATAAGGGGAAACCCCAAGGTACCATAAATAATCAACTGCAAGTCAGAGCAGAAAGCACCTAGCCCTGCAAAGCTTTGGGAAAGACAATGACCAGCATAGGTAGTTAAGTTAGATTAGGTATCTTTTCATCTTCATTTAAAAGGTGCCAGGATTTCTTATTCAACAGAATGTAAACACCTCTACATATGTACCCAGGACTGTCAGCTTGAATGTTACGAAATTTATTATATGCAAACTAAACACAAGTACTACCATTATCATAGAAAGCAACTGGACAAATAGAGGCTTTGACACCTTGGAATCCATGTATTAAAGACAGAGCCTCTGTCATTCTAGGGGTCCTTGAGTGAGGGTGTGGAACACAGCCCACCAAATGAATATGATCAAAGAATAAATTTCTCATGTTAAGTCAATGAGATTTCCATGATTTCCCTTCATAGCAATTAGCTCAATATTTTTTCTCAATATTCTTCTAGTCTTGCCTCCAACCATGTGTTTCATTTTTAAACAATAGTACAAATCTAGGGAAAGAATAGGTGATTTTAATGATTTTCTATCTATTTAAGGTAAGGAAGTTGGCAACAGGGAAGGTCTTCCAATACAAGGACACCATCACTATGTACAGTGTGGTTTCAAATGATGCATATGAGCACCAGATAAAATTGTCAGTGTTTAGAAACCATTACTTTGAACAACACTCATACAGCAAGATGCTTTTTACACTAGAAGGTACAGAGGAACTGGCCTCACACAGACCAGCAGATTCATATCTAAGGCACAGATTCACTGAGTAGAGTAAGTAGCCGTGCCTTACTTTTCTTTTGCTGGGTACTAAGTTGAATTTATCTAACCTAAACGCATGTCATGCACTGAACCACTCTGACTTTCCTCACTAAAGATTATGTAAGAAAGTAACAGCATGGCAGCTGCCCTATTTTCTTTTTCTTTTTTGAGACAGAGTCTCTTTTCTGTCGCCCTGGCTGGAGTGCAGTGACACGATCTGGGCTCACTGCAACCTCCACCTCCTGGGTTCAAGCCATTCTCTTGCCTCAGCCTCCCAAGTAGCTGGGACCACAGGCGTTTTGCCATGTTGGCCAGGCTGGTCTTGAACTCCTGGGCTCAAGAGATCCACCCACCTAGGCCTCCCAAAGTGCTGGGATTACAGGCATGAGCCACCATGCCCAGTCGAAAACTGCCCCATTTTCACAATGAATACACAAAAGAGTTATAAAATTAAAACATGAAGCTCCTTTGTGGTAATCATTAATGGAGCACAAAACCCTCAAGACAGCCTATGAAATGTCAGTTCAATTCTGTGTCCATTCTGTAATTCAGGAAACCTCTACCAAAATATCTTACAAAGGAAGTATTCTGCTTTACTAAATCTTTCATTTAAGAAATACTGATCTGAAAACCCTGAAGTAGGGTGAAATTCATTCAAAAAATACCAAGCATGTGCCATGTGCCAGGTACTGTATGCCAGTGAGCAAAGATCCCTGCCTTCATTGCATTTACCAGAGGGAGTAAAACAAACAAATGCAGGGCAGAGCACCAGGATGTTCAGGCTGCAATTTTAAAGAGTGGTCAGAGCAGGCCTCATTGAGATGACATTTGTGCAAAAAATCAGGAGTGAGGAAAAAATTTTCCATGAAGTTTTGTGGGAGAAGAGCATGCTAGGCAGACACTAGCATTAACAAAAATCCTACGGCTAGCTACGCTGGAAGAAGAGCAAAGGTGGCCAATGTGGACAAGGTAGAGTGAGCAGGAGGAATTCAATAGGAATTGAATGAGGTGGGGTTGAGTGCAGGTAATTTAGGGCTCCACAGACCTTTGTGAAGTTTATTTTACTTAGGTAGGAAGCCATCTAAACAAAACTTAAGAGTTTTAAAGGATCAGTCTGGTTGCTATGAGAGAATAGGATGGGTAAGAGAAGACAAAATGAGGCAAAACAAAGACCGGTTAGGAAACCACAGAAATAATCAAAGCAAACTATGATAGTGTCTTGGATTAGGGTAATGGCAGTAGAGATGTTAACATTTTAGGTGGAACTAAGATTAGATGAAGGATGTGAGGAGTCCAAGACCGTTTCTGCCTTGAAACAAAGAATGGAGTGGCCATTAAGTGATTGAGGATGACTGAGAGGAAAAATTTCAGAGGCAAAAATAAGTTTTAGACATAAATTTCGAGGTGTCTACTAGTTACCTAACTGAAGATGTCACATGGAGAGGTTAATATAATCTGATGTCCTTCTGTGATGAGATGAGATCACCAAGATAAGTACTAAGAGAGGAGGCACGCAGCCCAAGGTCGAGCTTGGGGGCACACTTATGTTTTAGCAAAATTCAGGGAAATCAGGATTGGGCCAGCAGCAAAAGACAGACTGAGAAGGAACAGCCAGTAAAGGAGAAACATCAAGCAAGTGTAGTATTTTGCAAGCCAACTGAAGAGTGCTTCAAGGTCAAATGCTGGCTGCTGATTAGATTTAACAAAGTGGAAATCTTTGCTGCGTTTTACTAAGAGTAACGGAGTGGAGACGAAGTCTAATCACCTATCAGATGACCTAACCAAGTGTCCAAACTTAGCCTGGAAAAGCCGTAACTGTGTGAGGCAATATGGAGACCGTAGCATCACCTTGCACTCCTGCACAAGTTTAACCTGAAACTTACAAAAACTTTAGACCTTTCAGTTTACAGGAAGTTCAAAGGGATATTAGAAGTTACAATTAATGACACTACAAAGAAAAACTCAAGAAGACAACAGGCCTAGTATTTCCAGAAAGTAAGAATCTTAATTGAATCCTATTTGGGGGATGAGGGTAGCTATTTAAAAAAAGACACATGGAAAAATCTGAAATAAGGACTTGATGTTAAATTAGGGAAGTATTTTAAGTGGGAAAGTCTTTCAACTTTTCTGTTTGAATTTTTTTTCCTAATAAAACAAGTTGGTGAAAAAAAGGAGGGGTAATAAACTGGGGAAGTTTCAAAATTCTTGAGTTTTGCTTTTATAAAAGGGGAGCAGTAAAATAATCACTAGCAAGCGATATAGGATCAAAAGATTTTTTAATAACATGCTTACTATGCTTTTGGAAATGATTTAGTAGAGAAAGAAAACAGATGCAATAGAGAGAGGAGAGGACTGCTGGAGCTGTATCTTTGCCTGAGACATGGATTTGCATCTAGTGCTCCTTACCTAGGGCAAATGCAGGAACAGGGAGTTGTGGGAGCCATATATCCTTGAGTAGACAGAGTCAGACTATCAGGGTGCTTTTATAGAATATTCATTTAATACCAATTACTGTAAGAGTTTGAAGGGAGTAAAGAGAACCCAAACAGGGCAAAAACAAGTCATTTCCAACCCTAGCTGCTTGAATCACCTAGGCAGCATATTAAACAGATTCCAAAAGTTCTCCCCTCCCACCAATTGTCTAAAGCAGTCTCTGGGATAGGTAGAGCCTGAGAATCTTCCACCATTTTCTTTAGGGTCGTGTCTACTTCTTGCCATAGGCCAAAGACAGCTTTACTAGTTTAAACCCCCAATATTTATTTTCTCAGATTGCCTATTTTCCAAAATACAAAGAATTATACCTATGTGCACTTGTTAATCAAAGATTTACTAAACATATCATAGTACAGTACTGTGTCAGTACTGCCTTTTACTAAGATGACTATTAACACAATTCTAAAGATACTTATTACAAGCAATTTCAGGGATTTGGGGAATTCAGAATCCCTAGGTAGCTAAAATAATCTTAATATTGAAATCATGTATGGTTGGTATTTGGACTAATCAACTACTGGACCCATCTGAAGTCAGAGTAGCCCATAAGCTAGGACTTTTGGGTAAGTGATAATGCAGAAATTTGGCTGTGGAAGAAAAAAAATTTTTTATTTTTTTTTCCGAGATGAAGCCTCACTTTGTCACCTGGACTGGAGTGCAGTGGCATGATCTCAGGTCACTGCAACCTCTGCCTCCTGGGTTCAAGCGATTCTCGTGCCTCAGCCTCCCAAGTAGCTGGGACTACAGGCTGTCCTGCTAACCAGTGGTTCTTAGCTGGGAACTGTTTTGTCCCTCAGGGACATTTGGCAATGTCTACAGACACTTTGGTTATCACAGTTGTGGTAGAGGCCAGAGATGTGGCTAAATATAATAATACATAGGAACAGTCACCACAACAAAGAATGATCTGGCCCAAACTGCCATTAAGTACTGAGGTTGAGAATCTCTGTTCTAGACCATTAAAAAGGGGTAGGATTGGCCGGGTGCAGTGGCTCACGCCTGTAATCCCAGCACTTTGGGAGGCCGAGGCGGGCGGATCACGAGGTCAAGAGATCAAGACCATCCTGGCCAACATGGTGAAACCCCGTCTCTACTAAAAATACAAAAATTAGCAGGGCGTGGTGGTGCACACCTGTAGTCCCAGTTACTCAGGAGGCTGAGGCAGGAGAATCACTTGAACCCAAGAGGTGGAGGTTGCAGTGAGCAAGATGGCAGCACTGCACTCCAGCCTGGTGACAGAGCAAGACTCTGTCTCAAAAAAAAGGGTGGGGGGGGCATAGAATTACGCACCTTATTGCCACCCTGTGCTATACCAATGTTTGTCAATCACTAATTGGCATATAAATTGCCTGGGCACCTTGTGAAACCACAGAATTGGTGAAATGTAATTACCAAAGCTAAAAATAAAAAAAAAGATCCGGCTGGGTGCAGTGTTTCACGCCTGTAATCCCAGCACTTCGGGAGGCTGAGATGGGCGGATCAACTGAGGTCAGGAGTTCAAGACCAGCCCAGCCAAAATGGTGAAACCCCATCTCTACTAAAAATACAAAAAATTAGCTGGGCGTGATGGCCCATTCCTGTAATCCCAGCAACTCAGGAGGCTGAGGCAGGAGAATCGCTTGAACCTGGGAGGCGGAGGTTGCAGTGAGCTGAGATTGCGCCATTGCACTCCAGTCTGGGTGATAAGAGCAAAACTCCGTATCAAAAAAAAAAAAAAAAAAATCCTTTTTCTTCTACTAACTTGATCAATTATAAATGTGTATTTAAGATTGTCTTAAATTTTGGAAATATGCTATTAGAATTCAACAAAAGAATTCACTGAAGCACTTTTTTGCTCACTTCCTTGTAAGAAAGCTATGTCTGGAAACCATGTATGGAAAGGGAGTCAAATTTGCTGAAATCATGCTTTTGCGTATCAAGTCCTTAAAGGAAAAACTGGATTCTACTGATATCTGGGGTAATTCTATAGCAGTTAAGATACCTGTAACATCCTATCAGGCAGTAAGACAGAAGGAATTTAGAATCAGAACTGTTTTTTGAAATAGCACTAAAATCTTAGAAAATTAACTTCATTGATTCCTGGAAAATGCTTACGTTTTAAAACACCGCCTTTATTCAAATACTACCCCCATCTGTACATTAAGAAACAAGCAGAATAGAAGTAAATGTTTTATTCTTCCAACTAAATTCCAGTACTACAAGGGCAATAAAACAATGATACACTGGAAAAAAAAAAATGCAGCAATAAACATTTGTTAAAAAGACTGATAGAATAAATAAAACTACCAAAAAAAAAAAAATCATATAAACCCATTCTGAAACCCCAAAAAGTCCTGGAATACAGAAATGCCCTCCTCCTTCACTATTTCACAGGAAGCACTGCAGGCTATTTGCTTAATATTGTCCTGGGATTACATTCTAAAATTAGTAACTGGTTACAGCTTGGTTGTAGTGCACAATTAAAATCACACTAACTTCATCTGAAGTGTCATTCTACAGTTTTATTTACACAACCAGTGAAGGGCATGTTCTAGAATACCAGCTTTAATCCTTTTCAAACATTAATATAAGAAGCCAAATTGTAATGATACAGCAAAATGAGGCCACTGGTATTAATACAGGTAGCAAAGGTCCACATCCAGGTGGTACTGACATCAGGGAAATTTCCAAAACCAGTTGCTGCTGCCTAAGAGTGGTTGCCACTGACGAAAGCTTGAAATAACCTGTATTCACAGAAGGGGTATTGGCATTGCTGCATGTCATAATTGGGACCTCTTGCAACAACTCAACAAGGAACAAGGCAGCCCACAAATGCAGGATACGTGATTCATGAAACATCTAAAGGGTGAGAAAAGGAAAATTAATGCAAAATACGGGTCAAAATCCAAACAAATACTAGACCTTGATTCCCAGTATTGCCCCTATGTATTTAAGTAACCAAAAGGCTTGCAAAGTTATATTGCCTATTTCCTCTATACAGTCTCAGTAATTTTGTTAAATTCTCTTTTTGAGTATGAAAATAATTATAATGTCTTCTCCTTAAAAGATAGGCTTATTTTGAGTTTATAACTTCAAAGGTGAAATACTTACAACTAGCAGGCTGTTCTCCATATCGTCGCATTATTTGATCATGCGTAAACTTCACAAACGCATCATATTGTTCTATAAATCAAGGTACATATCAATTACATGATTTGTAAAATGCCTTAATATTAAGAGCCAAATAAACTGAAAATACAAAATGTATAGTAAAACAATTCTAAGTTGACAATCACTTACATAACCTCGGTAGTACTAATAGTGTATCAAATAAAAACAGCATGGAGCTTGTCCGTCAAGAAACCTAGGTTTTAGTCCGATCACATGACCTGACATAAAGAATAGGTAAGATTTATTATTTCCTAACAATTAAAAACAAGGCCGGACTCAGTGGCTCACGCCTGTAATCCCAGCACTTTGGGAGGCCGAGGTGGGCGAATCATAAGGTCAAGAGATTGAGACCATCCTGGCTAACATGGTGAAACCCCGTCTCTACTAATACAAAAAAAAAA
>NW_016814955.1:784410-810552 GCF_001698545.2 Rhinopithecus bieti | reverse complement strand
AAAAAAAGAAAAGAAAATATAAAGTCAAAAAATCCACAACCAAATTGAGGTAAACAACTAACATCCTTCTTTAGTACAGGGTACATACTAATACTCCTGCTGATCTACATGGCTAGCCAATACTCTTTTCCTGAGGTTACCAAGGCGGGCCATGAGCCATAAGGTTAATTTCCTTTCCTGAACGGAAATTTTCTAGTTCTCAGAGAATATACTGCACTAGTGTATAGAAAGTGAAATTAAAGCACACGTGGAAAATAATGCATTTTGTACAACTGAGTTCCTCGGAAACTCTAATAAAACACACCTCATACCTGCAAGTTTTGTGTTCAATATTTCTTCATATTCTTCTCGAACTTTCTCTTCACGTTCTTTCAACAAACGTTCACAGATCATCCCAACCTGCCGTAGAGTAAATAAGGGCTGTTCTTTTTTTAATGGTGAGGATGCTGCAGATGAAGACCCTGTGTACAATGAGGACAAAAAATAGCACCTGGTTTAGAGCCATGATAGAAAGCAGTTTCTAAATGAAGAAGTTTCATTTGGATCTCTTCAATCTTGATATAAAAGCATTTTAAAATCAGATTTTAAGCACAGCATTTCACAAGTCTTAAAACAACCAAAATAATAATTCCATCAGCCGGTGACGCTGGAAAAACACGGCAAGATGTAATCAAGATAAAAAAAAAAGTCTAAAGATGAGTAGAAAAAACTTTAAGACATAAGAAAGGCTGGGTGTGGTACTCATGCCTGTAATCCCAACACTTTGGGAGGCTGAGGCGGGCGGATCACCTGAGGTCAGGAGTTTGAAACCAGCCTGGCCAACATGGTGAAACCCTGTCTCTACTACAAATACAAAAAAAAACAGCCAGGCATGATGGCGGGCACCTGTAATCCCAGCTACTGGGGAGGCTGAGGCAGGAGAATTGCTTGAACCCAGGAGGCAGAGGTTGCAGTGAGCCGAGATCGTGCCACTGCACTCCAGCCTGGGCAAAAAGGGCAAAACTCCATCTCAAAAAAACGAAAACAAAAAATTAAAAATTAAATTTAAAAAAGACAAAAACATTACAATGATGGGTCCCATTACAAAACTTCTTATCTCCTTTCTGGAAAATACCATACCATGAAGTATTTTAGTGACTAAACTTTCCTACGCCAGGAATAAAGAACACCTCAGGTCTAAACTTACTTTATTTAGTCCCAGAATAACAAATCATTATGCCAGTAAAAAGACACTTAGTAGTCTTCAAAGCCATACCATTAATATCTTAACAGCCCACACACAATGAACTGGTAAATTATTCTACCATCATTTCACAACTTTAGAAAGGGGTTTTCCTTTATTAAAAAAGAAAACAGGCTGGGCATGGTGGCTCACGCCTGTAATACCAGCACTTTGGGAGGCTGAGGCGGGCGGATCACCTGAGGTCAGAAATTCAAGACCAGCCTGACCAACGTGGAGAAACTTCGTCTCTACTAAAAATACAAAATTAGCTGGGCGTGGTGGCGGATGCCTGTAATCCCAGCTACTCGGGAGGCTGAGGCAGGAGAATCACTTGAACCCAGGAGGCGGAGGTTACGGTGAGCCAAGATCATGCCGTTGCACTCCAGCCTAGGCAACAAGAGGGAAACTCCATCTCAAAAAAAAAAAAAAAAAAAAAAAAAATTTCATGTTGGCACAATAAAACCTTTATGTTTAAAAAAAGAAGGTACAGCATGAACCCTTTTTTAAAAAGATTAAAAAACATTCTGGAATCTAGCTGGGTATGGTGGCTCATACCTGTAATCCCAGCACTTTCTGGGAGGCTGAAGCAGGTGGAACCCTTGAGCTCAAGGCCAGCCTGCACAACATGGCAAACCATGTCTCTAGTAAAAATACAAAGATTGGCTGGGAGTGGTGGCATGTGCCTGTTCCTAGCTACAGGGTAGGCTGAGGTAGAGGTTGCAGTGAGCCAAGATCTCACCACTGCACTCCAGCCTGGGCAACGGAGTGAGACCCTGTCTCAAAAACAAAATGAAACAAAATAAAAAAGACGTTCTGGAATCTACTTTGCTGGAGAAGCATAAATGATTCTAACGGTGTTTGAACACATTGACTACTACCATTCAGTTAACAACAATTTGCATGGAAAAATAAGCTCCAGCATTGAGCTGATAATGCTTTGCTCAAAACTCTATAATATCATAGAACTACACTGTCATCACACTAAGAATCCCAAAGCAGCTGCAACATCAGTGTTGTCAATTTCATTAGTAAATTGGCAAGAATATTCCTTCAGCATTTTTATACCTATTAGTATTTTTTTATAAAAGAGAAAATATTTTGTAGTAATAACATCTATTGTAATACTGCTAAAAGTATTTTCTTCACATTCTAGTGCACCACTCATTTGTTACCAATTGTTTCTTCATCTCGCTCTGTGAATTTGCCCTGGTACCACCAATATTACTCTCTTAACTTAATGCTGCTTATAACCAGCATGGCAGAAGCTAGTTAACTATGCTTATTAGAACTGCGCATATCACAGTAACAAAGCACACCAGCTTTATTCCATAATTACCCAAGGCTATCTTAATTTTTTCACATTCCCAGCTTTGTTACTTAAGACTGCCAGTTAACTGATCTTCTAAGTGAGTAAGGAAATAATGATCTTGGTTTCCTGCTAATATAGTCTAGTACCCAACCCTCACCTCTTACTATGTTTCAACCACTAATAACTGGCCCCCCACAATGGGCATGGCGGTATTTAGTTTTGAACAATTTCATGTTTCCTAATCTAATTTTATTTGACTATATTATGGTCTTTGATTTTTTTTTTTTTCTTTTTTCTTTTTTTTGAGACGGAGTCTCGCTCTGTCGCCCAGGCCGGAGTGCAATGGTGCGATCTCTGCTCACTGCAAGCTCTGCCTCCCAGGTTCATGCCATTCTCCTACCTCAGTAGCCGGGACTACAGGCACCTGCCACCACACCCAGCTAATTTTTTGGTTTTTTTAGAGTGATGAAGTTTCACTGTGTTAGCCAGATCTCCTGACCTCATGATCCGCCCACCTCGGCCTCCCAAAGTGCTGGGATTACAGGCATGAGCCACCCCACCTGGTCGAAAATTTTTATTCTGCCAGGTTTTCCTACCCTTGCTAGAGGGAGGAGAGAAAGCGTTAAACAAAGGCAACTGTTGTCACAAGAAAAGCTATTTTGCTGAGAACTTTACTAAAGGTAAGAGCCACTATTGATGGCTCTCTTTCAGCAAAACCTTCAACTTTCTCTTTGCTTCAAGTAGTCCTTATTCCTTTCTTTTTTAAAGGAAGGTTATTTGCAAACACTCCCCCCAACAAAGGGTAGGTAAAAACAGATACAGGATCAAAAATAATAATAATAATCCACCTATAGAAATCTATCCCAATAAGACAAGTGTGTAAGGGAGGGTATGTATACAGGGATATTTCTTAAAATACTATACTGGCAAAACATCTAAGTTGAATTATCAATAAGCGTTCAGTTATGACAAGGTACATCTATACCTAACAAAGGAGCATATAGTATTCTGTTAATTTTTTTTTTTTTGAGACAAAGTCTCACTCTGTCGCCCAAGCTGGAGTGCAGCAGCACGATCTCAGCTCACTGCAACCTCCGCCTCCCAGGTTCAAGTGATTCTCATACCTCAGCCTCCCAAGGGGCTGGGACTACAGGCACATGCCACCATGCCTGGCTAATTTTTCTGTTTCCAGTAGAGACAGGGTTTTACCATGTTGGCCAGGCTGGTCTCAGCTCCTGACCTCAAGTGACCTGTCTACCTCGCTCGGCCTCCCCAAGTGCTGGGATTACAGGCATGAGCCACCGTGCCTGGCCTATTGTTAATTTTTTTAATAAAGTCTACAAATCATAGTATTTACAGGATGTCCACTTTGGGGATATTATTATACAGGTAGTTGTCTCTAGTTAGTGGGAATCCAGGTGATAATTCCTTATTTTGTACCATATTTTTAAGATGTCATGCATTACTTGTATAAATTTTTTTTTTAAAACTCAGAGGAGATATAGTAGCTTAAATGACTAAAGACAATTTGGATTAAACTTTTCCCACTCTAAATAATAAACTTTGTAAATGAAAAGAAATGTTATTACCTGGTGAAGCTGGTCCACTGAGGAGAAATGCATGTGGCTGTGCATCAGAAGTACAACACGGATCTGTCTGTTGGAAACTCGTTTCTAAATGTCTTCTCTTCTGCATTCGTTTATACTCTTGTTTTATGTTGTACAGAATTTGTTCTAAAATAAAAAAAGTTAAAATTTGGCAAGATAAAAACTTTCACATTAAAAAAGAGGTTAGCTTTCCAACATTATTTAGTAGACCAATCTACCCAAAATATTCTTTTCAAATAATATCCAGAAAATTGACATTCTGGTAGGAACTCATTTCAGCATAAATGAGGACATTCACTTAGCACATACACACCAACTGGAATTCAGCTGTTCAACAATATTCTTGCTGAGCACTGACTAGCAAAAATAAAGTTTTTCAATCAAAATAATGGTCAAGGAGTCTTTGAACCCAAACACCTATTTTACTCAGATTCTTGAGTTCCAAACTCAAAGCTCATTTATTCATCACATAGAACTATTACACTAATAGGCTTTTCCAACTGCCTTTAATGCCTTTATGCCTTTTCCAAGCCCATAAATAAGAAGGGGCGTGGGGGATTATGTATATTCAAGCACACAACAGTCTGAAGTGACAGTAGGTCAACAAAATGACAAAACAGATGGGAACTAAAAAAGTCATCATACATTAAATGGCCATGGCCAATTATTTTAAGCTCAGTAAAACCTAAGAATACTATAGCATTCTGAATCTTGGGGCTGGAGGGTGAGGTGAGGGAGAGACCATGTGAAGTGACTGGTACATGACAAGTCCTCAATAAATAAGAACCACTATACCGCAGTGCAATTATCTTGAACCACAATCACACGAATGAGTAAAATTATATCTGGCATATCTTTTAGGCCAGTATGATTCATTTCAGAAAGATTTCTAACTCATAATTACCATCTGGCCCCTCCAGAAAATCCCTACCTGGGGGTTTCCACTCCCCATCCAGACTTCCTCACTACACCTCCACACTCCATAGCTCCCAATTTAACAGGTTATCAATGTGAAACTACATCCCTAGAAGTTTACTAATCAAAATCCAAAGCAAGATTAAACAAAAATGAAATGTTTAGGTAGCAATTAACTGGCAATAAAAAGACTGACAGAGTGAAGTGTAGCCTTAACATTCAATTCCACAATGATGCATTAATTTAAGAACTGTTAGATATTGGTGAAGTGTGGTGGCTTAACACCTGTAACCATGGCACTTTGGGAGGTCGAGGTGGGAGGGTCACTAGAGGCCAGGAGGTCGAGGACCAGCCTGGGCAACATAGAGGGACCCTGTCTCTATGACACACAAAAAAGAAAGCTAAAGATTTACATACAATAATTCTTTTTAAAATGTAATACTGGTGGTTTTCGTAGATAACCACCATATCTACAAAATCTTGTCACTTACCTCTTTTCTCACTTTATTTCCCTAGGAGAACTTTTAGAATTTTTGAGAGACTCTGGGAGGACAAATAAGTTCCCTTAAACATCTTAGATACTGCCTGTTTCATTATTTAAACGGAAAACAAGTTGCAAGACATATCCAGTTAAAGATACCATTTACATAAATTTTGTTGTATAAAAAGACCTGTTTATATATACATGAATGTGTGGTTTAAGTACAAAATCACACATTCGTGTGTACATAAACAGGTCTATAATGATTAATTTCAGGATGGTTATGTTGGGGTGCTTTAGCTGTATTTAACATTTTTCATTTGTTAACATTTGTTTAATACGGGTTATGGTCATTTTCAGTCCTTTTGCATTTATTTTAACTACTTTGTAATTTGAAAACCAAGTTATTCCAATTGAGTGACAGTGGTTAAATTATTAAATTATCGGTGTTGGCATGAAAGAGTTGTCTACTGAATGGTAAGCATACCTTGATATAAATAGGTTGCCTAATATTCACCAGAGGTACCCAATAAAACTAATGTAACATCTGGTATCAACCAGGACAAACACAAATATCCTCATTTTTTAAATAACAGACCTCTTTTCAGTAACAGCAATCTAAAGCGTTTTTTTCTTTTCGAGACGGAGTATCGCTCAGTCATCCAGGCTGGAGCGCAGTGGCGCGATCTCGGCTCACTGCAACCTCTGCCTCCCAGGTTCAAGCAATTCGCCTGCATCAGCCTCCCGAGTAGCTGGGACTATAAGCGTGAGCCACCACGCCCAACTAATTTTTCTATTTTTGGTAGAGATAGGGTTTCACCACATTGGTCAGGCCTGTCTCGAACTCCTGACCTCAGGTGATCCACCTTCCTCAGTCTCCCAAAGTGCTAGGATTATAGGTGTGAGCCACCGCACCCAGCATTTATATTTTGCTCTCTGAAAGAAAGCTTCACTCACATTCATCACTTTCTGTCCAAAGCTACCATTATCCTGATCAAAAGTGCTATTCAAAACATCATAAAATTTATTTATAACCAGAGATTTTAGGAGGTACTAGTTTAGAGAAACTGACCTTAATATTTATCTTTTGTGTGACTTATATACGTTCTTTCATCACCACATAGCTGTTCTCAGATTTAGTGTTCCTTCTGCTTCACAAGCCAACCAAAGCACAACTAAAATGTACCAAAAGAATGCTTGTATAACAACCACCTCAATTTGTTCATTTGATAATCTCAAATGAAAGCTAACCCAGAATTAAGAAACAGTAAAACTTTTAAAAATTTATCTTTGTAAAACTCTGTACCATCAGACACTTAGAGACATCACTGACATTTTAAGGTGTAATTTACAAATGACAAAATTAACCAATTTAAATGTACAATTCATTTGAGTTCTGACAAGTACATACATACAGTTTTGGAACTAACATAACTATGATAAGTAACTTTTTATCACTCCAAAAACTTCTCTTGGGCTCCTCTGCAGTTAATTCACTACCACCATCACCAGTTCCCCAGTACAGTCTACCAACGCTCATCTGCTATTACTATATAGTTTTGCCTTCTCTAGAATTTCACATAAATGGAATCATAAAGAGTACAGACTTTTATGTCTGAACTTTCACTCAGCAAAATGCTTTTGAGATTCATATATTTTGCATGAGTCAGAAATTCCTTTTCACTGGTGAGAATTCCATTGTATGTATGTATACATACACACACATCTATCCTTTCTCCTGTTAATGGACATTTAGACTGTTTCCAATTTGGGACTATTACGAATATTCAAGTACCAGTCTTTGGCGGACATGTTTTCATTTCTCTTGGATAAATACCTAGGAGTGGGAAATAGGCTGCCTAATCATATGGCAAATGAAGGGTTTATTTTGTTCTTACAAAATAAAATCGCGAAACCATTTTCCAGAGTGATTTTGTCATTTTGCATTCCTATCATAAAAGTATTACAGCTCCAGCTGTTCCACATCCTTGCCAACACTTGATACTGTCAGCTAAAGAGCTGAAGAATTTTTAAAGCTATTGACTGCATGCTTTTTACATCAAATATGATGCGACTATGTCATCTAAGCCACACTGGTGCCCTCAAATGCTCTAATACTGGTAACATGTGATCAACAATGTTATGCAGTGAAGGGTCCAATTTAACTTGGCCAAGATCTCAACCGCACAAGTAGCAAACAGCTAACTGCAATGGCAAGCCTCAAGCTCAATTTATTTCAGTCCAGGGATATAAACGGTCTTGAAGCTGATGAACTCAAGAAACTTCCTCAGATTCAATATTCTACAACCACCACATTGCTAAGCTCAATCTAGATACTTGGCTGACCTGAGCTGCTTTCACACCAGGTAGATAAAGGCCTTCCATGTATCAGTCAAGTACTTGTTTACTTAGTCCTAAGCTACTTAGATCTGACCATCTCTTATCAAACCAGCAAGTTAACATTTTATCCAAGGTACATGTAATATCTGACATTGTCTTGCCAACACAATTTAAAGTTCATTAAAGAAAAAAGTCCAAGCTTCACTTGTATTATCAGTTGCATATTCCAGTTTTAATCATATGCCTTCCTATTTGGCTTATGAGGCATAGACTGAATTTGCAGCAACCATTTAGAGCAAAATATGTAGTTATTTTCAAGACAACCTACAGCACACAAATGGCTGTATATTCTTTTACTAAATCCTAAAAACTACCTCTTTTACCATAAAATACTGCTAAGTGGAAGTCATTATTAGCGAGTTCTATGACTCACAGCATTTTCATTCTCAAAACTAGTACATGTCACTAAAATTGCTAATTAGGTGGTATCAACAAGTCAGCACTTATTTCTTTGGAATATTTTTAAAAACAAATTAGGAGGCCGAAAGCAGTGGCTCACACCTTTAATCCCAGCACTTTGGGAGGCCAAGGCAGAGGAGGATCACTTCAGGTCAGGAGTTTGAGACCAGCCTGGCCAACACAGTGAAACCCCATCACTACTAAAAATACAAAAATTAGCTGGGTGCAGTAGCGGGTGCCTGTAATCCCAGCTACTTGGGAGGCAGAGGCAGGTGAATTGCTTGAACCCAGGAGGCAGAGGTTGCAGTGAGCTGAGATCATGCCATTGCACTGCAGCCTGGGCAACAAGAAAGAAAACTCTGTCTCAAAAAAATAAATAAGTAAATATTGTAAACGTGGAAATAAAAGGCCTCTTTCTAGTTGCCACTGATTACTTAGGAAATGCTGGGCACCATGAATAAGGTCAACAATATAAACAGGAGAAAGTAGTTACGGGATAAAAAGCATAATGGAATTGATGGGGGCAGGACAAACAGCATCAAGGTTAGACTGAGCAAAGAACATGGAAGCAACTAAAAATAACTTTAAGGAGAACCACAAAGGAAGGGTGGGCTGTCAAAGTATCTTTCTAGGGTCCATAAATTTAAGTTCTAAAAATCTGACATGTGAAACTAGAAACTTTTGCTCCACACCCATAAAGCTTTACTATTTTCCTCCAGACACCATTACTAGATCAAACATTAAGGTTTCGCTAACAGTTTTAAGTTTAGGTGTATGGGGTCCCTCTGGATCATTTTATAGATCAATACCATTTATTTCTCCATGGAATATCTTTGGAAAACAAAATGAAAGTGGACCTAGACAGACAATGCAAACAATGGGGTTAAAAAAGAAATCTTGGGGCTGGGTGCGGTAGTTAATGCCTGTAATCCCAGCACTTTGGAAGGCCAAGGCAGGCAGATCACCTGAGGTCAGGAGTTCGAGATCAGCCTGGCCAACATGATGAAACCCTGTCTCTACTAAAAGTACAAACATTAGCCGGGCATGGTGGTGGGCACCTGCAATCCCAGCTACTTGAGAGGCTGAAGCAGAATTGCTTGAACACGAGAGGCGGAGGTTGCAGGGAAACAAGATCGCACCACTGCACTCCAGCCAGGCGACAGAGCAAGACTCAGTCTCAAAAAAAAGAAAAAAGAAATATATATATATATAGTATATATATATATATATAGAAAGTCTGCCAGTTGGTAGTCAGGAACACAAATGAATATGAAAACCTGTACATAAAATTAAGTAAAGAAAACTTGCAGTAGCGCTTAAGAACCTTAAAACTAAGACACTGTTCCAAAATACACATGAGCAATGTAGCAGTTCTGAACTACACACTAAAGATACTGGTCCATGATTACTTTCCTAAATTAAAAAATGCACAACTTGGGCGGGGCACAGTGGCTCATGCCCTGTAAATCCCAGCACTTTGACGGCCCTGGAGGTGGGTGGATCACCTGAGGTTGGGAGTTTCGAGACCAGCCTGGACAACTATGGAATGGAAACCCCCATCTCTATTAAAAATGCAAATTAGCTGGGTATGGTGGCACATGCCTGTAATCTCAGCTATTTCGGGAGGCTGAGGCAGGAGAATCGCTTGAACCCGAGAGGTGAGGTTGCGTGCGAGCCTGAAGATTGGCGCCATTGCATCCATCCAAGCCTGGGCAACAAGAGCGAAATTCCCATTTTTCATTCAAAACCAAACAAACACAACTTGGGAGTTTGCTCTATGGAGAACCCATCTTTATTCAATTGGCTATTTTCCCAGGATCATCTCTTCAGAAACTAAAACCAGTTTCTTATGTTCTCCTTGATGGAATCTTAAGGACAATATTCTTAATCCCCAACCAAGAGCATTTAACTATAAATGAATGAGCTGATGCCATTTTAAATTCCTTTAAAATACTATTTATTTCACTGGTACATATAGCCAATGATTACCTTATTTGAAAGAAACGACTCAATTTGTTTAAACACTGCAGGTAAAATGTTAAGTTTTACATCTCCAGCTTATATTTACACTAAAGGGGATACATAACCTTGTTGCTATTGTTTGTGCTCTAACTACTTTTAAGTATTTTTCTCAAATATTACAAGCTACCAAAATATAACAAAGAAAGCATGGCCGCATGCAGTGGCTCATGCAAGGCTGAGCAGGAGTATCACTTGAGGCCCGGTAGTTTTGAGACCAGCCCTGAGCAATCAAAGCGAAAAAACTCTTATCTCTACAAAACATAAAAATAAAATTAGCAAGGTGTGGTTGGCTTGGCCCCTGTAGTCCCCCAGCTACTGGCAAAATGAGGCAGAAAGATAGTTTGATCCAGGAGTCCAGGCTACAGTGAGCTACAATGGCGCCACTGGCACTCCAACCTGGGCGAGAAGTGAGACCTTGAGTTTTTTTTTTTTTTTTTGAGATGAGTCTCGCTCTGTCCGCCCAGGCTGGAGTGGCAATAGTGTGATCTCAGCCACTGCAAGCTCCCCCTGCCAGGTTCAAGCGATTCCCTGCCTCAGACTCGCAGAAAGCTGGGATTAAACAGGCGCCTGCCACCAAGCCCAGGCTAATTTTTGGTATTTACGTAGAGAGTAGAGTTTCACCAGGTTGGCCAGGGCTCATCTTGAACTCCTGACCCTAGGTGATCCACCCACCCTCAGCCTCCCAAAGTGCCTGGGATCAGGTGTGATCCACCGTGCCCGGCAAGACCTGTCTTTAAAAAAAAATAAATAAATAAATGCCGGGCACGGTGGCTCACGCCTGTGATCCCAGCACTTTGGGAGGCCGAGACAGGCAGATCACCTGAGGTAGAGAGTTCAAGATCAGCCGGACCAACATGGAGAAACCTCATCTTTACTAAAAATACAAAAAAAAAAAAAAAAAAAATTAGCCAAGTGTGGTGGCACGTGCCTATAATCCTAGCTACTCGGGAGGCTGAGGTAGGAGAATCACCTGAACCCAGGGGAAGGTGGAGGTTGCAGTGAGCCGAGATTAAGCCATTGCACGCCAGCCTGGGCAACAAGAACAAAACTCCATCTCAAAAAAAAAGGGCAATAAATGGAGAAGTGGAAATTGAACTGCCCCAAATCCAAAACCCAAAATGTGCATGCTACAGAAACATTTGGTTCCAAAGCAAAAGATTCAGCTCTTATTCCAATTAACCACAGGCACAAGGGCAATGGTACTTACCTGCAGGGTTTTAACCAATTGAGAAATTTACTTCAAATAAGTAGCACTGGCTACACAGTACCAGTGAAATGAAAGAATTTGACCTTGTAGTGATTATAGTTGTTCCTCCTCCCATAGGGAAGATAAATGAATGCCTTTTATACAGTTAAATATTATGTAAGTATAAATGTAGAACCTAAACCAGCTTGCACAGACTGAGAAAGCAGACTCTTTGAGGACTCCAGTACGGCACAATCAAGCTGAAGAACAAACCCATTTCCTAAAACAACTTGTTCAGGCACCCCAAAAAAACATTAGCATACCTGGGCCAGGCACAGTGGCTCATGTCTATAATCCCAGCACTTTGGGAAGCCGAGGAGGGTGGATCACCTGAGGTCAAGAGTTTGAGACCTGCCTGGCCAATATGGCGAAACCCCGTCTCTACTAAAAATACAAAAAAATTAGCCGGGCAAGGTGGTGCACGCCTGTAATCCCAATCACTTAAACCTGGGAGGCGGAGGCTGCAGTGAGCCAAGATAGTGCCAATGCACTCCAGCCTGGGCAACAGAGCGAGACTTGGTCTCAAAACAAACAAAAAGGGCGTACCTGGAACCAGGATTTGCAAAACTGATGACTAACAGGCCAAACTCAGCCCCACGGACATGATTTTTTAAAAACACATTAAATTGTAGCCATTTAAAAACTGGGTGGTTTTACATATAAAGTCAGACTTCTGACAACTCTTAGAAAACGAGGTAACATGGCAAAACTCAGCTGAAGATTCAAAGTGACTGCTACCTTTTGGGCCTAAGTTCTCAAGTGCTTCTACAATTTTAATGCACACACAGATTACCTCTGGATCTTGTTAAAATGTAGACCCTGCAGGGTGGAGCTTAAGATTCTACATTCCTTATGAGGTGATGCTGCTGGTCAGGACTGGAATTCACTAGTTCCCTCCTAGTTTACTTTAAATCATTTATATCTCTGGAACTATGAGTATTTAAAGTTTCTAGCCCCTGCTTAAAATAACAACTCCCTTGGCCAAGGGCGGTGGCTCACGCCTGTAATCCCAGCACTTTGGGAGGCTGAGGTGGGTGGATCACCTGAGGTCAGGAGTTCAAGACTAGCCTGGCCAACCTGGTGAAACTGTCTCTACGAAAAACACAAAAAAATTAGCTCAGCATGGTGGCGGGCACCTATAATTCCAGTTACTTGGGAGGCTGAGGCAGGAGAATCGCTTGAGCTCTGGAGGCAGAGGTTTCAGTGAGCTGAAATCACACCATTGAACTCCAGCCTGGGCAACAACAGCGAAACTCCGTCTCAAAAAAAAACCAAAAAACAAACAAACAAAAAACCTTTAATTGAATATTTTTTAAAAAGTGGTTGGTTTACTATTGGACTAGTAGGGAGTGGAGAGGAAGGAAAGGAAGACGTTAGCAGCCCGGTTATTATAAGTACGAAAATATCTAAGCTAACTTAAAATCATTTTGCCACCCTCACCTGAATGGTTTTTATAGTTGTAAGCTCATTGCTTCTCAGCCTTTTGGCTAAGACCAAGTGTAATTCCAAGTGTAATTCTAAGTTAGACATATCCCTCCCCTAGGAGGAAAATATTCTGCAAATTAATTTAACTTGATTGGACCTACTTAGGAAAACTCATTACATGACATTAACCTATATACAATGATTACTCCATCTCTCCTAATACACTTTAAAAAAGGAAATTCATATTCGTCATTATGTGACAGATCATGAAACAATTCATTTACTTTACCAACATGACCGCTTTTTAAAAGAGGAATTAAGACCCCCTCTCAGGCCAGGCACAGTCACTCACGCCAGTAATCCCAGCACTTTGGGAGGCCAAGCTGGGCGGATGGCTTGAGGTCAGGAGTTCGAGACCAGTCTGGCCAACATGGTGAAACCTCATCTCTACTAAAAATACAAAAGTTAGCCAGGCATAATGGCGGGCACCTGTAACCCCAGCTACTAGGGAGGCTGAGGCAGGAGAATCACTTGAACCCAAGAGATGGAGGCTGCAGTGAGCCAAGACCATACCACTGCACTCCAGCCTGGGCAACAGAGTGAGACGGTTTCAACAACAAAAAGACCACCTCTCACACCATAAGGCACTGATTAGAAGTCCACATACATCTCTTATTTATCCCATGTATTTTGTAAATTAGTTGTGAACATTTAAAAGTCAATGGATTTCACAAAAATTCTGACTTCTAGTGGTAGAGGGAAGGCGCTAACAAGATCTGACGATAAAAAGGTCCAAATTAGGCTGGGCATGGTGGCTCACACCTGTCTTGGAGACCAAGGTGGGCGGATCACTTGAGGCTAGGAGTTCGAGACCAGCCTGGCCAACATGGTGAAACTGTCTCTACTAAAAATGCAAAAATTAGCCAGGCATGGTGATATACATCTGTAACCCCAGCTACTTGGGTGGCTGAGGCAGGAGAACTGCTTGAACCCAGGAGGCAGAGGTTGCAGTGAGCTGAGATCACACCACTGCACTCCAGCCTCGGCAACAGGGCAAAACCCCATCTCAAAAAAAAAAAAAAAAAAAGTCCTAATTTCCCATGGCTAGAACTAAAGAGGAACTGTCTGAACGAACTGAAGATACAAATTAAATACAGATACATCTGTAAATGGAAACTGAAGTCAGAAGCAGGCATGTGACTGCTTAGGGAGCTATTAAGTGAGATAAGCATGGAGCTAGAGCTAGAACTAAAAAACTACGAGGTTTAACGCCCAGGTAAAGACAAAAAGAACAGCTAGGGAGTAGAGGGAAATTATAGTCAAAGAAGAAAAAAAAGCATTTCAAAAAGAAAGTAGTGTGCCAGCAGGAAGAATGCTGAAAGAAAGGTCAAATAAGAGGAGGACTGATTGAGTGTCATGGAAGTCACTGATGACCTCACAGGAGCTGCTTGAGGCATGTCAGGAATTGAGAACTGAAGAAATGGAAGCAAACAGACTATTTGAAAGTTCTTTGAATTTGATTTTGAAGTGGAAGAGATCTAGAAGATAGCTGGAGGAATTTGAGTATGTTTTGTTCTTTTACTTTCTCATGAAAGGCTTGGGAATACATAAAGCCAAAAGCAAAGATCCAATTGAGAGAAGAAAAAGGGAATAATCAAGAGGATAAGGTTACTTTGGAGAAAAGTGGAATATTTCCCTCACTGTATACAGTGCTTTCATAATTATTTAATCCTCGATGATACTAAAACAGGACAGGCTCAAATGTCAGTAGTGCTGGTACTAAAAACAATGAAAAAACTGTGATCTGATGGCAACTCTTCTTTTGCAGATGGCAGGCTTATTCAATGAAAGGCAAAATTGCTGGTCAGTAAAAGTCCCATTTGAGGTTGCCTTCTTGAGACCGTTTCCATCACTTGGCCAGTAAATGCTCGTAATTCTCACAACAACCCTAAGAGGCAGATGCTACTATCATCATGTGCACATTTCCTGAGATGAGAAAAATGAGGCTCTGCTTCAGTGTCTTCTGAAACGTCACACGGCTTGAACATGGCAGAGCCAGGTTTGACCTCAGGGCCCAAGTTCTTAACATCTACTACCCTATCCAGTAGTATATTACTACACTTAGTCAAAATTCTATTAGCATCTAACGTTAAAATAAATCACAATGGGCTGGGCGTGGTGGCTCACGCCTGTAATCCCAGCACTTTGGGAGACAGAGGCGGGCAGATCACCTGAGGTCAGGAGTTCAAGACCAGCTTGGCCAACATAGCAAAACCCCATCTCTACTAAAAACACAAAAATTAGCCGGGCGTGGTGGCGCATGCCTGTAATCCCAGCTACTCAGAAGGCTAAGGCAGGAGGATTGCTTCAACCCAGGAGGCAGACTGTAGTGAGCCAATGAGACTCCTGAAACAGCGATCACTAGCTATAAAAAAAAAAACCGTAACACCTCTTCATGTTACATCCGGAAATGTATATAAGGGATGCTTAAAGAGTCTAAAATGCCTCCTCTTAGGACAGGCATTTGTATCTAACCAGAATGTTTTACTGGTGTTTTAAAAGTTAAGAAATGGCCAGGCGCAGAGCACTTTGGAAGGCCCAGGTGGGCGGATCACGAGGTTAGGAGTTCGACGTCAGCCTAACCAACATGGTGAAACCCCATCTCTACTAAAAATACAATTACACAGGCGTGGCAGCACGCATCTGTAATCCCAGCTACTCAGGAGGCTAAGGCAGGAGAATCGCTTGAACCCAGGAGGTGGAGGTTGCAGTGCGCCGAGATCGTGCCACTGCCCTCCAGCCTGGGTGACAGAGCGGGACTCCGTCTCAAAAAAAAAAAAAAAAAAAAAAAAGTGAAGAATTATTCCAAGTTGATAGGTCAGTATTTCCACACATGTTCAACTGATTACAATGCCAGGCTCTGATAATGCACTATTTTACCCTGGGCTATGAAAGATTGTCACAGACAGCATCAAGTCCCCCTCTCTATCACAGCAACTAAAATCTTCTATACTTTAAATCAAGTATACCACTTAGAGAAGTTCTTCTAATCATATTTTAGTGGGAGGAACAAGGCAATCTCCTTTCCTAATTAAAAGGCACAGTTCAGAGGGACAGTCATGTTTGAAAAATTGGCTTTCTTCAAACTTCACTGTACATTCTACTCTTCATTTGCTAATCAGTTCAACAAAAGAAACAAAAGAAAATCCAAGTCCCTCTCTCCAACCATTCCGTCTAGTTCGATTTTTTTGAGGGAGTTTTATAAGAATTAACATTAACAGAAATGAAAATGAATGCTAACCAAAGTGAAAATACGCATCATATACTGACACAATTTCAGAAACTTAGTAAACAAGCCTTAATACTTTTAGGAAAAAAACTTTTTCAGAAGTGATTTAATCAGTAAACCAATTTTAATACTTAGGCTATCAAAGGGGAAATGAACATTAATATGGAAAAATGTTAATAAGAAATGAAAATAGGTATACTGATAAAGTGCTAGCTAATAAAGTATCAACAGTGGCCGCTCTATCATCAGTCTCTCAAGAGAGACTCTTACTCTTTGCCTAGCCAGTGCAGTATCTGGAACTCAAATGAGGCCCATAAGGGTTTGAACAAGTGACTTCTAGAAGAATAATTTAAATGTTTTAATAATGTTAAGAAAATCCAGGTACATCAAAGGACCTAAAAAGTCAAATCCAGAAGTTGTATTTATGGAAAGATAACAATGTTAATAAAATCAGAATATCCACTAGTACATCTCAAGATGATCTGCTTATGACACTTGTGACAGATAAAAACTAAAGGGAAAAAAAGCTACACCCCAAGACAAACTAAAAGTATATTGTTACGAGCTGCTTTCTTAGTGCTAGAAAGTTCACCACCCAACAAAGCCTACATGTAAGAAATGTAAGAAACATTACAAAAACTGTTATACTGTAAAATCCTGATCACAAGAAATATTACAAAATATGTTATACTGTAAAATTCTGATCAATAGGCCCAAAATAAATATCAAAGCTGACAAACTAACATCCACTAGAATTTTAAATTACCTGCAAGGATTCCCTGCTTAATATGGCTACAATATCATCTCATGTGAGAAACTTGTTATAACAAATAAATTTCTTTAGAAATAAATCAGAACTTTGTATTAAGAAGTATTCTCTTCTAAAAATCCTGTAAAACCTTTTGAAATGTTTCTTCCGATGAGCAAATATCTGATAATAGAGAAATTCTTACACATGGGGCTACTTAAAATATTGTAATTCACGTAATCCATGTTTCTCATCATTATCCAGAAAAATGAATACTGAGTATACTTAAAGTGCCTCAGAAAAGTATTATTCAAAGTCTTAAACTAATTGCAGTATTTATTACGACTCGTTTGAGTCACATTTTTTGTCAAAAAATGTTACACATTATGACAATGTCATAGAACAGTCTAAAAAGAAAATTTGGTACAGAATTACAGGGTAAAACTGAAATTACATTTCTTTTCAACCATAGCAACTCTAAGAACCTTGGGAAATGTCAAGACTTAATTCAACAAATAAATTTAGTATTTTAAAACTACTTGTGACATTAAAAGGGAAGGTATGGCAGATAAGAATCTTGCGGGCTATTTTCAAACCACCATATTCAAGTCCCATGACTCATCCCAGCCCCCAAAATTCAGGAGATATTCCTGTTAACAGTCATGGTTACAGCGAGACTGCTGCTGAGACAGTGTATCTCTCAGGTGTGTTTAGAAAGCTAAGAAACACTGGAGGTAAGCCGAGTTCCACAATCCTATAGTCAGCAATAAAATTAAAGATGAATCTCTTTGAACTAAATCCATTTGTGAAGACTTCTTTAGCAACTTCAGATGCCCGATTGGTTTGTATAGGCTTAAGCATTTTCTCTCATACCTTTTTAAAAGCAGGTAGTTCTCTCAAAGGCAAGAAATTCCCTGCAATTTCACATATGTAAAGAACATTCTGTGAATCAACAGTGTTAGGCATAGGGTTCACACAAGGACTACAGGGACTACAAATTGCTGGTTAACTAATTCACTGATAGGTACTTGAAAATACCTACTCCCACTCCCAATAACATTATCTAGTTTCATGAACCAACTATTCAAGAGGCCCAAACTTAACCCATGCTATTACTCCACATTCTTCTTTAATAAAGAAAAAAAATCTCTTTTCAAATAGGAACGATACAACTGGGCACTTCCACTGAAGCTTTTACTCTCAATCTTTCAAAACGAAAGCTTTCTATCACTGTCTTTCTAGGTCTATCAAAATACTTAGCAGAAAAAACCTGCCAGGCACAGCAGCTCAAATCTGTAATCCCAGCACTTTGGGAGGCCGAAGCAGGCAGACTGCTTGAGCCGCAGGAGTTTGAAACCAGCCTGGGCAACATGGTGAAATCCCATCTCTCCAAAAAAAATACAAAAATTAGCTCGGCATGGTGGTACATGCCTGTAGCCCCAGGTACTTGAGAGGCTGGGGCAGGAGGATCATTTGAGCCCAGGAGGCAGAGATTGCAGTGAGCCGAGATTGTGCCATTACACTCCAGCCTAGGTGACAAAGCAAGACTCTGTCTCAAAAAAAACAAAACAAAGACCTGATTAATATGTACTACATTCTTTTTCCTATAAAACCATTAAAAAACTGAAGAAATTTATTCTCCTTTACATCTCAGGTTATGTCTCCATGGCAACCACAGTGGCTAGTACCTTCCACACCTAAAGAGGGGCTAACCTCTAATCTAGCCATGTTTAGCCTATGTGTTGCTGTGCTCAAGTTAGGCTTTATTTTTCTACCTTAATAAAAAAGCCAGGGGCCGGGCACGGTGGCTCACAACTGTAATCCCAGCACTTTGGGAGGCTGAGGCAGGTGGATCACGACGCCAGGAGACCATCCTGGCTAATACGGTGACACCCTGTCTCTACTAAAAATACAAAATATTAGCCGGGCGTGGTGGCAGACGCCTGTAGTCCCAGCTATTTGGGAGGCTAAGGCAGGGGAATGGTGTGAACCTGGGAGGCCGAGCTTGCAGTGAGTAGAGATTGCACCACTGCACTGCAGCCTGGGCGACAGAGCGAGACTTGTCTCAAAAAAAAAAAAGCCGGGAGCGGTGGCTCACACCTGTAATTCCAACACTTTGGGAGGCTGAGGTGGGTGGATCATGAGGCCAGGAGTCCAAGACCAGCCTGACCAAAATGGTGAAACTCCATCTCTACCAAAAATACAAAAATTAGCTAGGTGTGGTGGCGGGCGCCTGTAAGCCCAGCTACTTAGGAGGCTGAGGCAGGAGAATCACTTCAAACCAGGAGACAGAGGTTGCAGTGAGCCGAGATTGCGCCACTGCACTCCAGCCTAGGCGACAGAGTGAGACTCCATCTCAAAACAAACAAACAAAAAAAAGCCGGGGACAGAGGCTCACACCTATAATCCCAGCACTTTGTGAGGCTAAGGCAGTGGGACCACCTGAGGTCAGGAGTTCAAGACCAGCCCTGCCAACATGGTGAAACTCCGTCTCTACTAAAAATACACACACACACAAAAATCAGCCAGGTGTGGTGGCACACGCCTGTAATCCCAGCTGCTCCAGAGGCTGAGGCGCAAGAATCGCTTGAACCCAGGAGATGGAGGTTGCAATGACCTGAGATCACGCTACTGCACTCCAGCCTGGGTACAACTTTGTCTCAAAAAAAGAAAAAAAATCTCGGTATCAGAATACAACTGCAGTTTTTAATGGCCATAAACTTACAGGATTCTTAAATGCATAAGTCATAAAAATACGCAGTAACTGCAGCTACATACAGTCCTAAATAGAATATCAGGTTTAAGATTCAAAGTACAAAGACCATTAAAAACATTTATTCGCCAAATCCAGTGAGAAACTAGGAGCAACTTAACAGCTGTCTAAATAACCACAAAATATTAAAAAATACTTCTGGCTCAATATAAATGACATCTGAAGTGAGATGCTGCCTCCTCCAACAGACGTCTCATTTGTTTGCCTAGAACCATTTATATTTCATTTAAGCCAGCTGGTGTCTCCGTTTGCAGGCATGCATCAATGTCTGGTGAACAATCTATGTTCTTGTAAACCCTTCTCCATTCACAAGCTGTAGTTTCCATTTTTAATGGCAAGTTTCCAGCAAGCACAATGAGTTCTTACAAAGGAACTTAACTCTTCACAGAATTCAATTCCTAAGGCAGACTAGAGTAATGGTACCAAGCCATAAACAATGTGAATTAATGTGCCTAACAAACTCACAAATACATTAACATTCACAGAAGGGTATCTTCAGACCATTCATTCACTACATAATAATGAAAACAATGTGTTGGATTTGATTGATGGTCTCTTACAATGTTGCAATATTTTGGTTTTATTCTTTCTTGGGAATGTCATGACAATCTTTTGGCTAAATGGTAGTATTACCAGATGTTTCAAAAACCAATTGTAAAGCATATTTTGGTTTTCAACTAACTTACCAGGATAAGTATTGATGCAGCTACTAGAGGTATTCCTTTCCCCAACCATATTCGATGCCTCTACTCCCCCCTCCCTTTACTTCCACTGATCACTTTTCCTTTCCCATACCCAGGGGTATTATAAACCTCACTGCTGACACCCCACACGAGGGTAAGCAAACTTTTTCTGTAAACACTAGAGAGCAAATATGGAGTTTTGGGGGCAATACACTCTCTGTGACAACTATTCAACTCTGCCATCGTCACCTGCAATGAACACTTTAAAAAAAAAAAAAAAAAAGAATGAGCACAGCTGTGTTCCAATAAAATTTTATTTATGGACACTGAAATTTGAATTTCACATAATTCTCACGTGTCACAAAATAATTCTTTTGATTCTTTTCCAACCATTTAAAAAATGTAAAGAACATTCTTAGCTCTCAGGCTACACAAAAATACGGCTGTACTTTGTCAACCACCCCTAGACCCTGGACAGCATTTCTGAAGTAGTAACACTTGAGCATCCTAAAAAACAGGTTTGGGATATCTGTGTGTTAAGGAGCCCCTAAAAAATTCATAATGCCAATTAGCATAATAAAGGCTCTAAGCCTTGCGGTTAAGAAAGCAATCTTAACTTCCTTCAGCTCAGCTAGTCCTCCCTTTTTCCTAGCATTAAGTTGCAACAGTTTGAAAAATATTTAAATAAGAATAGTCAAGTCAAACTTCCTGGGATGACTAAAATGATAGCTAAGGTTTAAAACAGACATCCAAGTTCCTGAAACTAATAAAGCCACAACATGACTTCAGCTATGCCATCAGAAACTGAAAATATCCAGAGGAGAACAATGATAAAATAAATTGCATACATGCTCTGAAAAAAATTCACTTTAGTACTCTAATTCTACATTATTTGTATTATATTTGAACTCACAGATGTGAAAGGAAAACAGAGTTCCCGAAAGTTCGCCAATCTCAATTTGGTAAGCCACTGTCTACTTCCAATCCTAACTCTTCATTTTAGTTAATGACAGATGGGTATTTACTCCCATAAAGTTTAAGAATAATCGGTGTTAAAATAGGAAGCTAAAAATCAGGTGCATGAGAAAATTATTTCCAAGTTTAGTAACATGAAAACGGGGAAGCTCTTTGATACCTGCACAACACTGCAGCTCCCATTATGGCATTACAAAAAACATACAGGACCATACCCCAAATTGGCCATATAAACACAAAGTCAAATTAAATTACATTTAGAATGTCATTCAAAACTACAGTTTAAAAAATGTAATTTTAGCAAGTCAAAACTTCAATTTCAACTTGTTTTCTCAAGTCAACTTTTTAAGATAATATTCAGATTAGTTAGAATAACTTTCAGCAGACTCAGAATCAATTAGGATGTGATTTTAGGTTTCAGGATATAATCAAACTTCCAAAGTAGATGTCAAAAAAACACCTTGAAGAACAGAATAGCAGTATTTTGGAAAGTGAATGTGAATCTGAATCAGCTGGCTTAAACAGTTCCAATAATTCCAGTCGTTTTACTATGATACTTCAATTAATTTAAACTTGAGATAATGTGGAGCCAATTGTATTAACCAACGCTACAGATATGCCAATGAAAAGTCAAGTTTACAAAGCATCACAGTTCTTTCCGAGTAAGTGTGCTTTAAAGCGGTGGAACATGTTATAACCCCCACTGGTTTACACACATGCCCAAGATTATTTTCCCATTGAGATATAGTACTTTAATTCCCAAACCTAGCACTGTATTAATTCACTCCCTCGACTGAAATTTATTGCTGGTTAGCTACTTAATGACCTTATTTTGAAATGGCCTTATTAGTTAAGTACAGATTCCATTTCAATTTCCAATGATACCATTTCACTATGTCAACCACCAGTAGCTCATTCTTGACATTGGCTGTTTCCTTTTTTTTTTTTTTCCAAAGTAAAGCCTAACAATCAACAAATGCCTTTTCAATCTAATTAAAAGACAGTTAGTAAGGTCATTAAATAAATTTATCCGAGAATTTCCGTGACAACTCACTACAACTCTAAAATAGTATGTCCTTAAATTAGATCAAATATTTAATAGCAAAAATGGTAGCTTGCATATTCGAGGGTCACTCCATGGATTTAGAAAATATTTCAAAATGTGACATAAAGAAAAAAAAACACTAAAGTCAGTTTCAAATGGAAGTCACCAAACTTAGAGGTATATACTTCACTTTTTTAAGCTAATGATAATGAGACATTTAAATCAAGCTATGAAAAGGCTTTGTTTAAAGGGTGACATTATTACTAAAGGCTCACACAGAAATCTTTGCATGCTACACACAAAGGAAACATTTACACTTCAATCCACAAAAGCCTATCCTAGGACTGTGCCAGGGGCACACAAGGATTTCAAAGTACAGAAAAAACTGGGCATACACATGCCCTACAAAGCAGCCAAAAGACATTCCCCATAGTCTCTCTCAGGAAATGTTTCAAGATGAAAAGCAAAAGTCTTTAGTCCCTTGGAATGCTGGGTTGATTTCTTCATTATCCTCAAGGCTAGGCTGTTTTCTCCCAACATACTTTGTTGGGCAAAAATAAAGCATTTCCAAATAAAAACAACTCCTCAGCCCCAATTTTCAATGCAATATGCTTATTAAAAGTTCAAGATTTCTCAAGGTCTAGACGTACAGTATGATCATATTACAGTACTCGGGAAGAGCGTTTTCTTTGTTGTTGACCCTGCTAAGGAAACAGGTCTTGACTCAGCCAAAGTGGCGTTCTTGTGGGTGATTAATGACAGGCCTAGATCTCGCCCCAGTGACATCCATCCCCACCCCCCACCCCCACTATACTAAAATCAGCCATGTCTGAACTGGAGGAGGGGCTGTAGCCTCGCCTCAAACCACCCAGTCCCAGGGTTAATAGCTGCAACCAATCGATTCCGACAAGCACACATCGAGATTGGGGCGAAATGTGACCCTTTCGCCTAAATTTACGAGTAATATCGCCCTCTCTAATCATTTCCGCTGAGTCTCCAGCGACTATGGAAACAATTCCAATCATTCGGCCCAAAGAAAAAGATGTCCCTGTTCTACCCAATACCGACAAGGCAAAGCCCCTACCCACCTCCAAACACTACCCCCTTGACATCAGCCCATTTCTATTGTGTCTTATTAGGTCCTCGGGCTACGAGGACCTAATGAAAAATGTGGCTGCCCTACTACTTTGCTAAGAACGAGAACCACACAGTCCGGTACCCCCACCCCAGGGGCCGCATCCCACGCCCCAGGACCCCTGTTCTCTCGACTACCCCGGCGGCCGCGGGGCCGGGTCCCACCTGTGGTGAGGCGGGAGGAGACGTCGCCGAAGGGGGATGGCTCCATTCGGAGATACTTCTGCGGCGAGGCGGCCGCAGCCGAGAAGGAGGCGGCAGTGGCCGCGGCCGCCGACAACGGAGAGGCAGCGGCCGAGGTGGGCGCCGACAATGGCGCACATCGCCTCCGCTTCGGGGACGCCGGGCTCAACAGCGGGTCGAAATCCAGAGTCCTTTTCAGAGTGGCTCCGCACGCCATGGCCGGGGGCAGCTGAGGCGCCGGGCTCGGGCGGGGTCGGGGAGGGGTGACGAGAGGAAGAAGGCGAGGGAAAGGGGGAAGAAGCGGGAACTCGAGGAGAGCCTACCCGACGGGCTCAAGAGCCAAGCGGGTCGCAGAGCGCCGGCTGTGGAAAAGAGAGCCGCCGCCGCCGCCGCCGCCTCCGCGGCAGGGGCAGTGGCCAGGGACGGCCCGGGTGAGAGCGGGAGGGGCGGTGGCGGGCAGAAGCACACGCCAGTCGCGTCAGGGGGGCTCTTCCGCCTCCTCAGGCGCGGCTCCCCCGGGAGAGGCTCCGGCCGCCCCCGCCGTCCGCTCGAGCTTTGCGCCCCGCCTGAGGCGCTTCTGTGCTGAGACTAGATCCTTTCTGAAGTCGAAAACAGCACCGTGGGGCGTGAGGCTGGAACGCGGCTCCTAATACGCCCGAGTACGGTCAGTAGATTGAGAGCGGCGATCGATGCAGAGAGATTGCGAGGTGGCTGCGGCAGCACGACCGCAAGCGAACACGTCCAACCGCTTCCCCCTCCCCCGTAGGACTCTCCCACCCGCCGCCGGCCCCAATATGGCGTCAATAACAACGCCGCCGATTCAAATCCGGCGGCCTCAGAGCGCGTGCGCACGGGGGCGGGCCAAACCGGGGATGCATTTTGGGAGTTGTAGTTTTTAGCTGCGGGGAGGAATCGGCTTGAAAGACGGGAAGGGAGGAGTCATAGAAACTACGACTTCCGTGATGCAAGGCGCGCGATTCCGAGTTCCGGGTTGGAATTTAAATCCCCCTACACAGCTTGAGTGTAAAAGGAACTAAGCAAAAGAGAAAAAAGAAAAGGTTCTGAGACGGTGTGGGAGACGGGAAAGAGAACCGGTGGAAAAAGCAAGCTAAGCGACGTAGAAATCTTTTAAGATTCTCTATATAGTTGCTCCCACAGTGATTTAAGATCTGGGAAATACAATAAGCCAATCTCTAGTCAAAGTTAGATTAATTTCGGTATCGACAGTACCCAAAACAAGACCTTTAACATGGAGAGGATAGGAGATAATGAGATTATGAAACCTATTTAGGACTGGCAGACAGAACAACAGTAATAGTATCAGGTTACAGGATCCTTGATTGAACTCGATGCTTTGCCCTTCCCAGGTAGCTGCTTCATCCAATAGTTAAATTCCGTAAAGCCAGCTTTGCTTCTGAAAATGAATAGGATTTGAATGACTTACACAATCAAATTGTTTTGCTTTGGGTAAAAAGCAAGTGGTATCAGACATTGCATTATTTCTATTGAATACTGGTGCATATATTGTGAATTCTGGTACAAAACTAATAAAAAGACAGTGAAACGTTTAGGTAACAGATATTGGATGGATCCATTTTGTAAGCGGAGGGAAAAAAAGTTTCTAAAAGTTGTACTTTTAATCAGATACCTAAAATAAGAAACAAATACAGCACTAATTTAGAAAGTGATCATGTAGCGGGGCATGGTGGCTCACGCCTGTTATCCCAGCACTTTGGGAGGCCAAGGCAGGTGGATCTGCCTGAGGTCAAGAGTTCGAGACCAGCCTCGTCAACATGGTGAAACCCCGTCTCTACTAAAAATACAAAAATTAGCCGAGCGCGGTGGCACGCGCCTGTAATCCCAGCTACTTGGGAGGCTGAGACAGGAGAATCGCTTGAACCCAGGAGGTGGAGGTTGCAGTGAGCCGACATGGTGCCACTGCACTCCAGCCTGGGTGACAGAGCGAGACTCTGTCTCAAAAAAATGAAAAGAAAAGAAAGGGATGCCGGGCGCGGTGGCTCACGCCTGTAATCCCAGCACTGAGAGGCCGAGGCAGGCAGATCACGAGGTCAGGAGTTCGAGGCCAGCCTGGTCAACATGGTGAAACCCTGTCTCTACTAAAAATACAAAAAATTAGCCGGGCGTGGTAGCACGCGCCTGTAGTCCCAGCTACTCAGGAGACTGAGGCAGAAGAATCGCTTGAACCCGGGAGGCGGCGGTTGCAGTGAGCCAAGATCAAGCCTGGGTGGCAGAGCTAGACTTCCTCTCAAAAAAAAAAAAAAAAAA
>NW_016814955.1:761861-784319 GCF_001698545.2 Rhinopithecus bieti | reverse complement strand
TCTCTACTAAAAATACAAAAATTAGCCGAGCGCGGTGGCACGCGCCTGTAATCCCAGCTACTTGGGAGGCTGAGACAGGAGAATCGCTTGAACCCAGGAGGTGGAGGTTGCAGTGAGCCGACATGGTGCCACTGCACTCCAGCCTGGGTGACAGAGCGAGACTCTGTCTCAAAAAAATGAAAAGAAAAGAAAGGGATGCCGGGCGCGGTGGCTCACGCCTGTAATCCCAGCACTGAGAGGCCGAGGCAGGCAGATCACGAGGTCAGGAGTTCGAGGCCAGCCTGGTCAACATGGTGAAACCCTGTCTCTACTAAAAATACAAAAAATTAGCCGGGCGTGGTAGCACGCGCCTGTAGTCCCAGCTACTCAGGAGACTGAGGCAGAAGAATCGCTTGAACCCGGGAGGCGGCGGTTGCAGTGAGCCAAGATCAAGCCTGGGTGGCAGAGCTAGACTTCCTCTCAAAAAAAAAAAAAAAAAAAAAAGTGATATATGTAGAAACTATCACCAGTGCAATACGGAACAATTTTGTGAATGCCAACTGTCAAATGACACTGATTTCCAATGCTCATATATTCTCGTTTATTCAGTAACAGATGTTGTATAGCCATTTTGTCTATTATTTTTAAACCATATTTGGAAGGAGTTCAATATATTCTTGTTTTATAGAATTGTCCAGTGCTTCAGAGATCAGCAGTCCTGATCACACTGTGTCAACAAGTAAGCCCGTCTAGTTTTAATTTAGGATATTTGGAAATATCCTACATTTCCTACATTTGGAAAATCTTTTGAAAAAGGTAAGCATTTAATGAAATAGCAGCTTAACTAAGATACCTACTAGGTAAATTTCTACTAAATTCTAAACACTATGAAATTCATAATACTGTGAAATTAACAGAACATATATATTTTATGTAAATAGGTAGAAAAAGATTGGTTAACCCATGGAAAGCAGATAAAGCATTTACATTCTTGGTAATATTTTCTGAAATTAAGATTTGCCCTTAAGTTATAAAACCTACATTGGAAATGTGATGCTGTGAGTTAAATTCCTTATGTTTGAGGGAATTGTGTTCCCTCAAAATTCATATGAAGTACTAACCTCCAGTACCTTAGAATATGACTTTACTTAGAAATAGGATTATTTCAAACGTAATTAGCTAAATGTAGTAGGATGGTCGCCTAATCCAATATGACTGGTATTCTTAGAAAAAAGGGAAATTTGGGTTGGGTGTGGTGGCTCCCACCTGTAATCCCAGCACTTTGGGAGGCCAAGGTGGGAGGATCACTTGAAGCCAGGAGTTTGAGGCTAGCCTGGGCAATAATAAGAAACCTAATCTCTACAAAAATAAAAAAAATTAACCAGGCATGATGGTGGACACCTGTGGTCCCAGCTACTCAGGGCAGCTGAGGTGAGAGGATTGCATGAGCCCAGAAGGTCAAGGCTGCAGTGAGCTGTAATCACACCACCACACTCCGGCCTGGGTGACATAGCCAGACCCTGTCTCAAAAAAAAAGAAAAAGAAAAAGGACAGGGTGAAGGGGAGAGTGGGTGGGGGTGGGAATTTGGACCCAGGCATGGGCCCAAGGGAATTTTGACCCACATGAACATGAACATGAAAATAGAGATTAGGGTAATGCTTCTACAAGCCAAAGAATGCCAAAGATTGCCAGCAGAACACCAGAAGCTAGGAGAGAAGTTGTTCTCCCTCACAGTCCTCAAAAGGAACCAACCCTGAAAACACCTTCTCAGAGTTGTTCTCTAGACTGTGAAACAATAAATTTCTATAGTTTAAGCCATCCAGTTTGTGGTACTTTGTTATGGCAGCTGTAAGAAACTAATACAGAGAGGATTGTGGTTATCAGGCTATCATTTGAAATATACCAGAATGCCCAGAAAATGAAGAAAGTGTTGTTTTGTTTAATTGTAGAGGCAGAGGTCTAAGTTGCTGAGGATGGTCTCAAACTCCTGGCCTCAAGCGATCCTCCCACCTTGGCCTCGGTAAGTGCTAGCATTACAGGCTGAGCCACTGCACCCAGCCAGCAAAGTGTTGTTGTACTTAAAGGTGGTGGAGGATATCTGGTAAACTTGATAGTTTAGTCATAATAGCTGCCTGTGCGGTCACCACTGCACAGCATATTTGCAAAAGGCTGTCAAGATTAAGCAGTGACAGGGCTTGGGTGCCTCCCCTTCTACCAATGACTCAGGAAGCTACTTCAGAAACTAAAAAGACAAGGGAGACCCTTCCCTGTTCCCCTATGTCTTTGCTCAGGCTCTCTGCTCCACACTTTTTGCCTACTTATAAGACTCAAGCCAGGCATTAACTCCTCCAGGAAGCCTTCCCCAGTGTTTCAAAGCCAAGTTAGTTTTATAGCCTCACAGAGAAAGAGACACCTATCTGCATGTTTTCATCATTATCCTCACCACATTGCAATAAAATTCTGTTCATGAATCTGCCTCTCCTACCATTGTGTTAGCTCCTTACCAATAGTATAATACCTTGCATGCTTCAGTAAATGTCCATTGAATATTTCTTAAACATTTTTTAATCACACTATCCTCAGTGGCCCACATTATCCTTGTTCCTTTATAGATCTGCTAAAATACTATAGCAACCCTTTTAGAATAGAAGGAAGCTGTTGGAAAAAACAAAACAAAATGTACAAAAGTATTTATTAGGCTAAACTTGAAAATAAAAATAATACTCAAAAGCCGTAAGTCATGACATAGTATATTTTACTTTTATTTTTTAGAGACAGGGACTTGCTCTGTCACCCAGGATGGAGTGCAGTGACACAATCAAGGCTCACTGCTGCCTCGACCTCCTGGACTCAAGTGATCCTCCTGCCTCAGCCTCGCAAGTAGCTAGGACTACAACCTTGCACTACCATACCCAGCTAATTTTTAGATTTTTTTGGTAGAGATAGGGTCTCAGTACATTGCCCAGGTTGGTCTTGAACTCCAGGCCTGAAGCCATCCTCCTGCCTCCGTTTCCCAAAGTGCTGGGATTATAAGTGTGAGCCACCACAATATATTTGAGAAATGAATTTATATTGCTGATCAAGAGGAAAAAGCAGACCTTAAGATGGGAGGTCGGGGTAAGGTAGTAACAAAGAGGAAAAAGAGCCGAGGGCAGTGGCTCATGCTTGTAGTCCCAACACTTTGGGAGGCTGAAGCAGGGAGGAGGTCAGGAGTTTGAGACCAGCCTGGGCAACACAACAAGGCCCCCATAGCTACAAAAAAAAATGTTGAAAAAAAGAAAAAGAAAAAAGGAAAGAATAGGAAAAATAAAACTATATTTAACACATTAATAAGTTGACTCAGGTCACATGAGTCTAAATATACAGTACAACTAATGGCTCCATTGACCTACAGAGACCAGAATTGCTCTTGTTGTAATTAAAAAGCCTGTAACAAGTTTTAAAGGTTTAACATATTTAGAATAGTTTTACCATGACCTAGCAAGTATTTTCTGATTTGTACAATCTCAGAAGCCTCTGAAGAAATTAAACTATTTTATCAAGATACTGGTCTTGCTTGGTATTAGACCTTCCTAACACCTCCCAAAATATTCTCCAGGATCTGATTCTGTTGAGTCATTCTTTGACTAAAGCCAATAAAAGTAGACATAGCTGGGTAACATAAGACCTCATCATCCTGAGCCTGAAGATCATCTGCTTATGTTAAATCATTTTCAAACAATTTTTTTTCTGATGTCAAATAAAGATAAATGCAAATATATAAGGTGTGGGGAGGTGTTTGCTGACTTTTCATGCTGAGTTTGAATAATCATAGGCTCAGCATTAGGAACGGCAGTTCTAATTCAGGAGCCACTTCAAATCTATATTAAGAACAAGGATTGTCTAGGGCAGAAAAATTGTTTAATCGTTGTGTAAATGAATGCAGTTAGGGAAGAATAGACATTGTAATTCCTTCTGCATAAGATTTTGCAAGCTGGCCCAAACCTCTTCTAAGCACCATATTTGGAATACATAGTACCTTCCGTTGTAGATATTATGCTAATTTTTCAGTTTTCATAATTTTGGATGTGGTCATTATTTTGAGTCGATTGGGTAGATCACAGAGTAAGCAGAACCATATATCTGCTAGTGATTTCAAGAGGTCACGTAGTGCAATCCAGCCTCAAGGCAAGATTACCTGTTAACTACTCAAGCCAGACCAGTATCTGACTCTTCCTAAAGATTGTCAAGAACATTCAGAATCCCGTTCAAGCGTAAAAAACACAATTGCAAATTCTTTTATTGATTAAGTTGGCGCAAAAGTAATTTTTTTTTTGTAAAATTTTTGCCATTACTTTTAATTACTTTTGCACCAAGCTAATACAGCTTTCATCTCTTCATCAGTGACTGAGTTCTCCTTATACAATGCCCTATGCACTCCAGGAAATAAACCATGATTCACTTAGCCTGAGGAATGTTGAAAAGAAATTACAGGATAATCTCTGGCAGTCACATTAAAATATTATGAAGTCCTTATTTTAAAATTTGCATACTTTTCTTAAGTATATACCCTCAAGTACCTGCACCCTTCTTCAAAAACTATTTACTCTTAACTTTACAGAAAATTCAAATGTGCTTGGGGATCTTATTTTCCAGGCCAAACCAACTGGAAGAATATACTAGGAGAGAGAAAAGAGAATTAAAGATGCTATACACTGGCTACAACAAGCAATACCATCATTGGGTAGCAATAAAAGAGACTGTCAGAAATAACTACAGAATTCAAAAAGCACAACAACGTTGAGACACCTACCTGTCAGGACAACTAGCCCTACCACAGCTCAACTGCAGCTGAGTCTCCCTTGTATTATTATAACATCATATATAACAGTGGTAGGGTTGCAGATTTAACAAATAAAAATATAAGATGCCCAAATTCAAATTCAGTTTGAATTTCAGATTAACAAGGAATAATTTGTTAGTGTAAATATGTCACATGCTGGATGCAGTGGCCCATGCCTGTGACCCCAACGCTTTGGGAGACTGAGGGGAGAGGATTGCTTGTGCCAGGAGTTTGAGACCAGCCTAGGCAATATAGTGAGACCCTATCTCTATTTTTTTAAAAGTCACAAATATTACATGTCTTTAGCAATCCAGTTTTTACTGGGTGCCCTGTATTTTATCTGGCAACCCAAAGTAAGGAGCACAAGACAGTGACCATGAGTCATCAAGAAAAGCACAAACTATATTTAGTATGCAGTTCTAAAAATGTGTAACAAACATGATATTAGAAAATACCCTGGCTGGGTGTGGTGGCTCACGCCTGTAATCCCAGCACTTTGGGAGGCCGAGGCTGGCAGATCACCTGAGGTCAGGAGTTCGAGACCAGCCTGACCAACATGGAGAAACCCTATTCCTACTAAAAATACAAAATTAGCCAGGCGTGGTGGCATAGGCCTGTAATCCCAGCTATTCAGGAGGCTGAGGCAGGAGAATCACTTGAACCCAGGAGGTGGAGGTTGCGGTGAGCCGAGATCGTGCCATTGCACTCCAGCCTGGGCAACAAGAGTGAAACTCCATCTCAAAAAAAAAAAAAGAAAGAAAGAAAAGAAAAGGAAAGGAAAACAAAACATCCCATAGAAGGTATTTAAGATTCAGATAAAGTTTCAGTTGTTTGGAAAGTTAAATACATGAAATACTTTGGACCATGCATGTTCTATTCACTGCAGAGTGCCAGCTATAAACTAAACAGTAAACATTTGATGAATAATGAAAAGCTTCACACACTAGCTCCTCATTGGTGGGGGACCTCAAGCCCCTGAAGGTTGTCTCTAGCCCCGCCTCATCATTTAGTTTTAGAATTCCTTCACACCTTCTACTGCAGCTGTCTGTTCCGTTGTCTTGCTTAAGTCCAAGCCTGACTCAGAATTGGTGTCACTCTCTGTGTCAGGCTCTCGTTCCCTCTTGTGCCTTTTGTCCTGTGGTTCCATGATGCTACCACGAACCTTCTCTGATGAGACTTTCTGAGAGAATGAGATGATGCCTGCACTTCCCCAATACTTTGGGCTTCCTAAGCCCATTGTTATAATGGTTAGCCAGGTGCGTGGTGTGAAGGAAATGAAAAAAGAGGCTCAACTCTTACCCCAGGAGCAGCTTTCCTAACCCCACCCACTGATAACAAGCATCACCTTGGGACTGATTATTGGTCCCTTACAGTCCTCAGGGCTTGTGTTAAACTTAGGACTTTATAGAGTACTCAAAAAATTGCTAGATTTTATCTGAAACTTGTGTCCCACAGTTTGTTATATATTGTGGCCAGATGAGTACAAGGAATTGTCCCCATCTTGTACTTAAAGGAGATAGTTCACACTCCTGGTAAGGTTTGCCTCTTTCTGAGTAGTGGGGTCATGGAGTGGGTCCATGGGAATAAGACATTCCTACCTTCAAAGCTTACTTTCTGTCTTACAAGCTTGTCTGAAAATTCTTTTTCAAAAGTCCCATTTATCATCATAATTTGGAAAAATAAAATATAATTTTTTTTCTGGAGAAAAAAGTCATCCCAGTTACCATCAATCTGGAAACTAAAAGCCAGTACATCACACAATACTGTCCAGCGCATAGTAAACCCTTAGTTAGCCATGTCTATTATTATCATGCTAAGGAAAACGCCAAAATCTCCCCAATCCTTTTTGTCTATTAGATTGCCCACAGGTCAATTATGGCTGCTGAAGTCCAGTTTCTGAGCCAACTGCCCCCACCACATACACACCCAAGCAGAATGCTGCCAATGACCTTTATTCAATTTTGTCTTACTCCTGGGTGATGAGTTTAATTCTCACCTCTGACTGCCTTTCTAGGATGTTCCTTATTATCTTCTATTGTGTTTCAAAGGCTTCTTACATGTCTTCCCAAAGAAGAGTGGGAGTTCAGACTCAAAACTGTCAAACTAATATTCCCAACCTTTCTCCAGCTGACATTTCAATTCTAATTGGAGGCTCATCTTTTATTGTTTTGGTCATGCACAATTGTCAATTAAAAATTCACAACCCTTCTGAAAGAAAGGTTATGAGAATTCATTGAGAAGAGAATCAGCCAGCCCAATGGAATGTTCTCTGATAAGCACACAGTACAGGAGTAGTGAATTTAAGGATTATGGCCTAATTTTCAACCTCTAAAACCTACTGTGCCTTTTAGGTTACAATAGAAGATAATAGTGATTGGGTTCATCAAACCTGTGTGTTGGCAGTTTATTTTGGAATATGAAAAGTGACGTGAAAGATGAGAATGGAGTGCACATAAAAACTATTTTGAACACCTAGAGTAGTCTTTCTTGTTTAAACAACCATGTACTGAGAGTCTGCTATGTCTAAGACACTGTTTGACAACATGGAGGCTAGCAAGGTGAAGAAGACACCGCCCCTCCCTTACGCTTATAGTCTAGTGGAGGAGAAATGTACACAAATATCACTAGAGAGGGTGCAAAAGAGGGAACTCAGATAACATCTAGAGTTCCCAATCAGTGCAGTTGGGTTTTAGGGTATGTGTCACTTTAATCCTGCTTAGATAGTTGAGTTACAGCCTAAGTTGGCAATATGTGGGGGGAATATGGCAAAACCTACAATTACTTTTGCACCAACCTAATAAAAGTTGTTGTTTACAGAGGATCCCACCGTGGCCCAGGTGTGTTCTCAGTTTATCCTAATAAAAATCCTACATGGTCATAGTGTTAATCCCATTTTACTATTGAATTTGTGGCTCATGCCTAAGGTCACACAGTCTAAAATGGAGCAGAGTTGAGACTATTACTTTCTATCACAGGGGTCATATCTTAGTTATCTTAGTATCTCTGTGGCCTCACAGAGAGCTTGCCACACACCTGAGGACCATGGCATAGTGTCATTAACACATCTGCCAAGAAGTTAAGTGAACTAGAGCAGAGCTTCTCAAATTTAAGATGCATGTGAGTCACCTGGGGGATCTTGTTATAATGCAGATTTGGATTCTACCAGGTGATGCCAATGGTGTCCTACCAGGTGATACCATTGCTTCCCCTGGTCTGTGGTCCACATTTTGAGTGGCAAGGAACCAAGAGGAATGAAAGGAACCTGAACTTCTATCTATTTAGGTGAAGTAAAAGGTGTGGCTAACATAATATGGGAATGATTTTTAGTGATCTGTAGATAAGTGCTAGCTGTTTTAGAGAAAAGATGAAAGACATTACTTAGGAAAGGCAAATAAGTCACGTGGGCCATGTCATTTCCCAATACTCTTGGAGAACTCAATCACTTAGAACAGAAACGTGTTCTAGTGCAATAAGTTCATCAATCATCTTTTAAAGCTTGGTACTCAAGTGTCAGGTTCCATGGAGAAACAAAACAGTGAGGGTGTATGTGGTGGCTCATGCCTGTAATCCCAGCACTTTGGGAGGCTCAAGGTGGGCAGATCACTTGAGGTCAGGAGTTCAAGACCAGCCTGGCCAAGATGGTGAAACCCCATCTCTACTGAAAATACAAAAATTAGCCGGGTGTGGTGGCAGGTGCCTATAATCCCAGCTACTCAGGAGGCTGAGGCAGGAGAATCACTTGAACCTGGGAGGCAGAGGCTGCAGTGAGCCAAGATCGTGCCATTGCACTCTAGCCTGGACGACAGAGCGAGATTCTGCAACAACCACCAAAAAAAACGCACAATGAGGCAGTTGTAGGAGACATGTTTTGTGCCCTCTGGAACTTAGTGAGACTCTCTTTAAAAACATTGTTTAGGCCGGGCATAGTGGCTCATGCCTGTAATCCCAGCACTTTGGGAGGCTGAGATGGGTGGATCATCCGAAGTTAGGGGTTCGAGACTAGCCTGGCGAACATGGCGAAAACCCATCTCTGCTAAAAATACAAAAATTAGCCAGACATTGTGGCGTGTGCCTGTAATCCCAGCTACTCAGGAGGCTGAGACAGGAGAATCGCTTGAACCCAGGAGGCAAAGGTTGCAGTCAGCCTAGTTAACCACTTCTACTTATTTCCATTGTGATGCTCTGTAAAATTTAAATTAATCCATCTACTTCCTTCAGAGTTTCTTTGCCACCCAAGTCAACAGTGTGGAACATGCCTTTAGGATCTTATTAGGTTGGTGCAAAAGTAAATGTGGTTTTTGCCACGAAAACATTTAAATGGTAGTATACAAGGTGTTTGTTTCAAGTGTACATATCAGCATTTAACATAGAGAATTGCTATTTCTTTCATGACTTTTTGTTTCATCACAAATGGGGAGTAACAACAAAGTAGTGAAGCAAGACTCTATTAATCATGTATACCTAGGCTTTCAATTAACAATATGTATATTTTTTGTAATTTATCTTTTCCTGTTTTTCCTCTGATTCTTTTTTTTTAGAGAGAGACAGGGTTTTGTCATGTGGGCCAGCCAGGCTGGTCTTGAACTGCTGAACTCAAGCAATCTGCCTACCTCGGCCTCCCAGAGTGCTGGGATTATAGGCATGAGCCATTGTACCCAGCCTGCCTCTGATTATATTTATTAAAATATATGTCTATTAAATCAAATAAAAAAGGGCTTATATTTTATATTTTCTTTTTTATTTTTTTCTAGTAATTAATTTTGTTCTATTTACAAAATTATTGATCAACATGGATTGGGGAAAAAAGCTGTTCCTTCAGATAGTTCGAGAAAAACTTCTCTGTAGTAGTGTAGCTACCTGTTAATGACTACCACCATCTAAGCTAGCATGGTGAAAAAGAACACTATTAGCTAATATATACAGAGTGTTGACTGTGTGCCAGGTACTGTTCTGAGTGCTTTATGTGTGTTAACTTATTTAGTCTTATAAATTAGCTGCTATTGTATCACTGTTTTACTGATGAGAAAACTGAGACTTAGAGAGGTTGAGTCCCTTGCCCAAGGTCACACAGCACTAAAGTGGCAAAGCCCAGTTCTAGAGTCTATGCCCTTACCCACAAGGGGATATAAGACACACATTATAGTCATAGTTCACCTAATAGCTGCAGGCTTAGGTGACTCATTTAACCTCTGTGGGAAAAGAAAAGAAAGAATTAGAAAACATAACAAAAGCTGCGTGGCAGAGTCCTTACAGTGTGCCAGGCATTGAGCTAAGTGCTTACTTGCGTGATCTCACTGTCTCCTAAGTGTGAGGTGATACAGGAAATGGCTTCAGGTAGTTGATGGCTTAGTGGTACATGGGCTAGGCAGAAATCAAATTGCATCACATATTGAGAAAGCTGTTCCCTCTTCAAGCCTCTGACTCCTAATTACACCTGGCAGAGAGTCTCCCGTTGGTGCAGGTCTTGAATGACTTTCTAACGTCAACTTCCTTTCGTTATAAAAGAAGAGTAGGCCTTAGGCTTAACACTTTCTCAGGCAACAGGGTCTTTCATTTTCATTGCACCTTCAATTTAGGGCAAGTAGTGTTGCATTTATAACAGTGACGTAAAATTTCCTTTTAAAACATTTATTGAAGTTTAAAAAGTGGGCAACAGAAAAACACCAAAAGGATAATAGTATAGGTCTTACACGGACTTGGCAAATGTTATGACTAAGGAAGTTTGGAAAATACTACGTCATCTTTCAAAAACTCAGTAAGGTAAGTACTATTCGCTATTTCTAGGTAGGAGATCTGGAATTTAGGAAAGTTCAGTAACCTTCCCAAGGCCACTCTGTAGGAAGTTGAGGAGCTGAGCTTCAAACCTGGAAGTGTCTGCTTCCGAAATCAATGTCCTTGACTATGTATTGTCTCCTTAAGATGATGACTATGTATGTTTCCTGCCAGGACTAGCACTCTAGACTACATATACATCATGATTTGAAAGAACAGTTATCAAAGTGTGGTCCTTTCAGGCGGTCCTCTAGGTAAAGGCATTTTCACCAAATACTGAGATGTCATCTGTGTCTTTCACTCGTTTGCTCACCAGGGTACGGGGGAGTTTTCCAGAAGCTACGTGACATGTGATATATCACAACACATTGAGTACAGAACCACATATGTGAATCCAACTGTCTTCTCTTATGCTGGACATTAAAAAAGACTTGCAGAAACATACATGATGCCATTCTTCTCAGTAAATCTTTTTTGTGTGTTCATTTGTTTTGGAAAATAGTTTTTTTTTTTTTAAGTCATTTTTGTTAACATGTCATGGGTTTATTTTTAAATGAATTAGTAAACACTTGAAATATTTATCCATCTTCATTTCTAAAACAATAAACATCAATATGATATAGCCCACATAAACAAGTTTTTTGGGGTTGTCAAGAACATAAAGGGGACCAGGTATGGTGGTTCACCCCTATAATGCTAGTGCTTTGGGAGGCCAAGGCAGGAGGATAGCTTGAGCCCAGGAATTTAAGACCAGCCTGGGCAACATGGCGAAATCCTGTTTCTACCAAAAGTACAAAACTTAGCTCGGCATGGTAGCACACACCTGTGGTCCCAGCTACTTGGGAGGATGAGGTGGGAGGATCACTGGAGCCCTGGATGTTGAGGCTGAGTGAGCTGTGATCACATCACTGCACTCCATCATAAGTGACAGGGCAAGACTCTGTCTCAAATAAATAAATAAATAAATAAGAGGCCAGGCACGGTGGCTCAAGCCTGTAATCTCAGCACTTTGGGAGGCCGAGACGGGTGGATCACGAGGTCAGGAGATCAAGACCATCCTGGCTAACACGGTGAAACCCTGTCTCTACTAAAAAAAAATACAAAAAAGTAGCCGGGCGAGGTGGCGGGCGCCTGTAGTCCCAGCTACTCAGGAGGCTGAGGCAGGAGAATGGCGTGAACCTGGGAGGCGGAGCTTGCAGTGAGCTGAGATCTGGCCACTGCACTCCAACCTGGGCGACAGAGCGAAACTCCGTCTCAAAAAAAAAAAAATTAAAAATAAATAAATAAATAAATAAATAAATAAAAAGAATGTGGCCAGGCGCGATGGCTCATGCCTGTATTCCCAGCACTTTGGGAGACCGAGGCGGGTGGATCATTTGAGGTCAGGATTTCGAGACCAGCTTGGCCAAGATGGTGAAACCCCGTCTTCACTAAAAATACAAAAATTAGCCAGCCGTGGTGGCAGGTACCTGCAATCCCAGCTACTCAGGAGGCTGAGGCAGGAGAATTGCTTGAACCCAGGAGGTGGAGGTGGCAGTGAGCCGAGATCGCACCATTGCACTCCAGCCTGGGCGACATCCATCTCAAAAAAGAAAAGAAAAGAAAAAGGCCGGGTGCAGTGGCTCACGCCTGTAATCCCAGCATTTTGGGAGGCCGAGGCAGGCAGATCACCTGAGATCGGGAGTTTGAGACCAGCGTGACCAACATGGAGAAACCCCGTCTCTACTGAAAATACAAAATTAGCCGGGCGTGGTGGCGCATGCCTGTAATCCCAGCTACTCGGGAGGCTGAGGCAGGAGAATTGCTTGAACCCGGGAAGCAGAGGTTGCAGTGAGCTGAGATGCTGCCATTGCACTCCAGCCTGGGCAACAAGAGCGAAACTCCGTCTCCAAAAAAAGAAAAAAAGAATGTCAAGGGGTCTTGGGTACAAAGGTTCAGTTAGGAGAAATAAATAAGTATTTAAGATGATAGAGATATTAATTAGTTTAATTCAGTCATTCCACATTATATACATATATCATAACATCACTGTGTACCCCATCATTATATAGTTAAAATTTGTCAAAGAAAGCTATTTTATAATTTAAAAGAAAAGAAAAAAAGTGTGAAAGGTCTTAAGATGGATATGTGATAGAATAATATTTTTAATAATTAATGGTAAGTTTTTTGTCCCATATTTCCACCCTTCTTTTTCTCCTCCACTCTGTTCCATTCAAGCAGGTAATCCTAGAATCACATTCAAACATGTGATTCATTGCTTCAGAAGAGGAGCATTACCAAGTGGAAAGCAGAAATGGTTTCTAGCTTTTGTGTTTCCAAAAAGCCTAAACCTATTAAGCAAATTATGCCAAGTGCTTTGAGGCAGTAATAACAAAATATAGCAAGTGCCACTCAGAAAAAATAGCAGCAGTATTGAGAGAGGGCAGCTTTCCCAGGACTAGAAAAATATTTCTAACTTCCCGAGAGTGGGTGTAGGGAAGAACAAAGACAGGAGGGAGATTAGGGGATCAAAAAAGAGAGGGCTGGGCTGAAGAGGCCAGGAAGACAGAAACCAGGCACATCTCAGCTACAGTGGGCCGTCTTCCAGAGTCCAGGAGCCACCTGGGAGCGGGGAACTGCCATTGCCTAAATCCAGAGTCTCTGAGAGCCAGCTATCCCTTCTCTGCATTCATGACTGTCTGCAGGAGTAACACCATTTGCCTCAAGCAACCTGAACAACTGCACCTTCAGAACATCCTTAGCCCATCAGAAGCCCAAGGAAGAGTAGCTGGGGCCCTGGATACCCAGAGGTTTGGTGAAAGTCACGTGGGAATCAGCTCTAGACTTTGTATGGGGAGATTCTGCCTGGAATAAACTGCAGGTCCACCCTGAGCTGGGAGAGCAGTTCAACACACCAGAATATTAGGATCACCAGACAGACCTGCTGGGAGTCTATAGCAAATAAGGGCCTGTGCTGTGTTCTAACAGAAGCGCCAACTGATTGTATAATACTTGATTGAGGTCAGCTTACACGTTTTCTTGGTCCAGTACAGGGGATTTGCTTTGGATGGTTGTTCTCATCAGAGTGCTTTTGGGTAGAAAAAACTCTGCAGCCCCCCTGTCTTTCTTCACATCTAGCCCATTCACTCATTAACATTCCTGCCTGGCCCCTGAGGACATCTAAGTTTTCTGAGCCCTCCTATGCAAAGTGCTTGACCTACAATAGGGGATTCCTTGAGATGAAACCCTGACACTATACAAAATCACAAATATGTGCATTTTTCTAAGGAGCAAGTCTTAGCTTTCATCAACTACTCAAAGGAGTGTCTGATACTTGGGTTGGAATCCTGGCTGCTGTTTACTAGCTGTGTGACCTTGAGCATGTCACTTAACCTGTCTATGCTTCCATTTCCTTATCTTTGAGATAGGGATGGTTATTCATTTATGTATTTACTTATTTATTCAGAAACAGAGTCTCACTCTATCATCCATATCATCCAGGCTGGAGTGCAGTGGCACAATCATAGCTCACTGCAGCCTCAATCTCCTGGGCTCAGGTGATCTTCCCATCTCGGTCTCCCAAGTAACTGGAACTACAGGCACATGCCACCATACCAAGCTAATCTTTTAATTTTTTGTAAAAACAGGGTCTCACTACATTGCCCAGGTGGCATTCGAACTTCTAACCTCAAGCAATCATCCTGCCTTGGCCTCCCAAACAGCGATATTAAATGAGCTAGTATATGTAGAGGGCTTTGAATGACCAACTCTGTGTAAGTGTTGGCTATCGTTATTATAGAGGACATAGACCACAGAGGGGATGGGAAGCCTGTGTCTAAGGGAAGACCAGTGTAGAGAGGAGAGTGCGTACACTTTTGTTAAAACCAGCCCATCTTCAGGATGTAGCCTGCACAACCTTCAGAGCTTGCTTATTCAGCAAAGGGTCCTGGCATAAACCTAACACTGGAAATGGGCAGCGAGGCTGTGCTGCCTGTGGCCAGAAATGTGCTAGTTGCTAGGTTATTAGTGTACCTCCTGTTCTAAGAAAGACAAGGATCTGAAGGTGGCAGTAAGAGGGGGCCTGGAGTCATAATCTTGGAGACCACAATTCTGCCCTAGAAGCCAATGTCCCCTAAGTTCTGGGCTCTAGTCGCCAAGCTGGCCTGGAGCAGGAGGTATAGCAGAATCAGACAGCAGAAACTGGAAACCTTCTCCTCCACTTTCTAGCTGAGTGCTCTTGGGCAACTTACTAAACCTCCCTAAGCCATCATTTCCTCTTCTGTCAAATTGAGCAATAATATATGTACTATGGGCAAATAATTAATGTATGCAAAGCACTTAGCAATTACATAGTGAGTGCTCAATAAACAGAGCCAATACTATGGTAACGCTGCAGTACTGAGATCAGGCTGACAGGGTGCTGAGTGGCAACTGATCAGATGGGGAATCCTAGAAGAACAAGTTGAAGGACTAGTACAGTGATGACACATTTGGTCCATTGTGCAATTTTTTGCTTCGGCTTGCCTCAAAGCTTGGGATCACAGATTTCTTAGGGCTCTTTGGGCTTCTTAGGAACCAGGAGGGAGGAAAATAAAGATCAGAATATTCTTTCAAAACCATTTCCTCCCTCTCCACCCTAATATTCCTATGAAGAGAACTTGTGACACTGCTTATCTTAACAGAAATCCAATCAAACTAGCCTAAGGACACAGAACTTTCTCACAGGCCTGGAGAAAGGGTGTGATCAAGGCCACAAGCCCTCATCTCTTCTGCTTCCAAGGTATCCCTGTTTCTTTTCATTCTGCAGACCTACTTTCTCTTCTTTATGATGTACATGATAAAAAATGGTTGACCCAGACAGCACTGCATGATTTCCTGGCTTAAATACAGCAGACTAGAGGTGCCCTATTCTCCAATTCAAATTCCTAGAAGAGGGAATTTATTAGCCTGGCTCCTATCACACGTCTGCCCCTGATACTCTCAACCAAATGTACATATATATGGAATGGGAGGATTAAACAGATTGAGTAGTACAGACATATAATTTCAAACAATTTGCAGAAGAAGAAAACCAAATGGCTAACAAACACTTGAAAAGATACTCATCTTCACTAATATTCACAGATATGCAAATTAGTACAACAATGTAAGGTACTAATTTTTTTTGGACTATCAAGTTGGCAACAATGAAAAACAAAGGTAATTGAAGGAGAAACTTGCTAAGAGAGGAAGGTGATATGATTTTTCTGGTGTCCTATTGGGCATTATGTTTTAATATTTTAAATGTGCATAAGCTTGAACCCAGTTATTTTGCTTACACAAATTTATCCTAAGGAAATAATCAGAACATGCACAGGCATATATCTACATATATGTTTATTGCAGTATTTTAGTATTTAAGAAAAACTTAGAACATCATACATGCCCTTCAGTGGGGGGTAGAGGTTATGGTACAAAATAATACTGAGAGACCATTATGAAAATTATGAAGAACAAGATGGATCGGTATGTAAGATGTATATGACAAACTGTAGGGGGAAAAAAAAAAAGCCAGGCATGGTGATTCATGCCTGTAATCCCAGCACTTTGGGAGACAGAGGCAAGTGGATCACTTGAGGTCAGGAGTTTGAGACCAGCCTGGGTAATATGGTGAAACCCTGTCTCTACTAAAAATACAAAAATTAGCCAGGCGTGGTGGCACACACCTGTAGTCCCAGCTACTTGGGAGGCTGAGGCACAAGAATCATTTGAACCCAAGAGGCAGAGATTGCAGTGAGCCAAGATCATGCTACTGCACTCCCGCCTGAGTGACAGAGCAAGAATCTATCTCAGAAAAAAAAAAAAAGGAAGGCACAGAAAAGAGTAGATAATATGACCCCATTTTTGTTAACATATAGAGTACATATTATGTACTATACATAGTATTTTGGAGTACATACATATATGTATACACACACATATATATTTGTGTGTATGTAATATGTATCTGAAAGAATACATATTAGATCTTTTTGTAGTTCATGAGCAAGATGATTGGGTGATCCCACACATGTGTAAGATGTACCACCCTCAAACCTTGTTACAACATTGGCATATTACCCATCTGATATGAAAAAAACATATGAAACTAATAATTGTGGCCTCTGGGAATGGAATTACATGAACTTTTCACTTTCCACTTTATCCCTTTTCATATTGTTGAATTTTTTTTTAAGCATGAATTACTTTTATAATCAGAAGAAAAGCAGTAAGAGATTCAATTTTGCGGGGGGGAAAAGAGTACAGATTTCATATGTGAAAGGAAAATATCGACTATTTTAAAATTTAAGAAGGAAAACAAAAAATCCAATATTGTCCCAGTAACAATCAGGCATAGCAGGTGGCAATAAAGTCTGCCCCTGCCCGGGACCTGGGCTTATTAGGAGGAGCTCTCTAGGTTGTACAAGAGAAAAGTCAGCTTCTCCTAGCACCACAGAGTACATAGGGCTATCCTTTTGTTTTTCTCACTCTATTACCCAGGCTAGAGTGCAGTGGCATGATCATAGCTCACTGCAACCTTAAATTCCTGGGCTGAAACAATCCTCCTGCTTCAGCTTTCCACGTAGCTAGAAGTAGGATGCATTCCACTATGCCCAGCTAATTTTTAAAACTTCTTTATAGAGATGGGGGAGTGTCTCACTACCTTGCTCAGGCTGGTCTCTAAATCCTGACCTGAAGTGATCCTCCTGCCTCAGCATCCCAGTGTGCTGAAGAGTGCAGGCATGAGCCACTATGCCTGGCCTAAGGACCATTCTATTTGAAGAATTTGGCTTACCTACAACCCAAGGGCCTTCCTCTTCTGCTATAAATGAATTAATGAACTTAATTAAATCGAATTTAACTCTTCAGCCAAGGCCAAAATAATATATTTTACATTTATATATGAAAAGAACAGACAGGTAAATGATGAGAAATGAGGTATGCAACCGAGTGAGGGTTTGGATATAGGAAGACCTAGAGGCCCAACTGAGAAACTGGAGGTGGCCTAGGGTAATTCCAGAAACATATTTACTTGCTATCAAACATGGGTTTGTATGGGTGCTCAGATTTTTTTTCTTTCTTTCTTTGTTTTTTTTTTTTCTGAGATGGAGTCTCACTCTGTTGCCCCGGCCAGAGTGCAGTGGTGCCATCTTGGCTCACTGCAACCTCTGCCTCCTGGGTTCCAGCAATTCGTCTGCCTCAGTCTCCTGGGTAGCTGGGACTACAGGCGTGCACCACCACACCTGGTTAATTTTTGTATTTTTAGTAGAGACAGGGTTTCACCATGTTGGCCAGGTTGGTCTCAAACTCCTGACCTCGTGATCCGCCCACCTCCCCATCCCGCCCCGCACCGCCAAAGTGCTGGGATTACAGGCATAAGCCTCCACACCCAGCCGGATGCTCAAATTTTAAAAAGAAACTTGAGTAGGTTGAGAAATTAAGATCCTCACCAGGATAACTGTTATTTTTCTAAGTGTTTCCCTTTGGATCTTTCCTTTCTTCATGGGAACACACTAAATGTTCAATGCCACAATGGATTTCAATGGGGAAAAATTAATCTTGCTTTGTAGACAACTTTACAGGAATCCCTCAGTTTCATACACTGCAGGATAACTGTATTAATTTGGCGTAGATAGAAATCTCAGTTAACATAGTCTTTTTTCTTTATTTGCAGCAGTTCACCAATAATGCATTTTAGAGCATTGCTCACCCTCAGCATTAGAACTGAGTGAATCATCTGTTGAAATGGAGGCATCTATTCACCACATTACTTTTTCAAGCCTCTAACACCTTGACAGGCAAACCTCAAAGGAAGTTCTGCTTTCCTCTTCCTTTAGAATTCCCCCCTAAGCAAGAAACATTTGCTGAATGCCCAGCTGGGGACTTCAACATTGTTAGCACATGTTAGCAGCCTTCCAAAAATGTTTACAGTAATGGTAATGTTGGTAATAATACACCATTGGACTTATTGCAAAGACAATTTTTTCAATGTTTGTTCATATAAAACCTGCCAAATTGTTGCTATTAGAGTTGGTCATTCCTTACATTATGAGATTCCTAAAATGAAAATAGCAGTAATAGATCCTGAGAGCTGCGAGGTCATTTTGTTCAGGTTACATGTTAAGGACACGAGTCTTTGGAAGATTAGGAAAGTTGTCTATAGTTTCACGACTATGAAATGGCAGATTTTTTTTTCTCCAAACCCCATGCTTTTTTTTTTTTTTTTTTTTTTTATCACAACTGTGCATGCCTCTCTCAGCCCCATATCTGCCCCAGAGATGTCAAACATTCCCTCCTCCCTACCCATATGCTGCCTTGGAGACTCTGCCCCGCTCCTGACTTGGAAGGGAGAGTACTACCTGCCATGTGACTGTGTCCCACCAGTCTCAGTTACTGACCTCGGAGTAGACATCTGACTCAAGCTGGGTTGATCGAATTCTCTCCCAGGAATTTGGAATAGGGACAAAGAGGCTGAGTCATTTAGCTATGTGGAGCCAAGCTGCAAGGTCATGCCCAGCTGGCCTGCCATAGCAGGCCAAAACCTCATGCTAGCCACAGTGAAGGGAAGCTGAGAAACCATGAGTCAGCAGAAAAAATTCATGTGCAAACAAAAGAGCACAAAGATGGTGCAGACCGACACCCAGAGTCAAACAGAGAGGCCATGTACCTCGAAAGGCAGAGGAGAGAGAGAGAGAAATAAAATCTGCATAATCCCCTTCTTGGTCCTATAATGCCCAGCAGCTGTATCTCCAGCGCTGGCTTATTGTGACCCCATAATAACCTCTGCCTTTCAATCAACTTTCTTTTTATTTGAGTTAGTGGAATTCTGTTCTTGCATGCAAATTCTTCCTAAGACACTTCACAATTCATATTGGATATATTTTGGGGTAGAAAAACTATTCTGCTCTTTATGACGATTATGGAAATTGAGGTTTTATCTCAAAACCCACAACAGGCTGAGCAGGCCTCTGCATTCTCTCCACTAATTATCCAGACTCCAAAGACTGAGCTTTCAAGGTGAGTGGTTTTCGGAACTTCAAATGGGAGCCAGCCCCATTCTGGGTCTCTTTCCCCAAGGATATCTTAGAGATACTCAGTTCAGGAAGAGAGATCTTATTGTAGTATGTAGTTGCCACCTTGGGAACATATGTCAGGACTTCCTAAAGTCTTTCTGCTTGAAGTTCCCAAGAAAGTATTGGAACCTGATTTCTCATAAAGCCACTTTTCCTTTAAAGGTACCTGTGGAATCTCTAAAGGCCCAAGGTTGACATGACCATATCCATGAAAAGCTCAGGTACTATTTCTGTGCTAATCTATTTAGAAAACAGAAATACTTTATTTTAAAAATTCTACTTACCTTTCTCGCCAGGAGCGGTGGCTCACACCTATAATCACAGCTCTCAGGGAGGCAGAGGCGGGAGGATAGCTTGAGCCCAGAAGTTCAAGACCTGCCTGGGCAATATAGCAAGAGCCTGTTCTCCACAAAAAGGAAGAAAAAAAAAAGACAAAAAAAAAAAAAGCGTAAAATTCTACTTACCTTTCTCAAATTATTAGAGCTAATCCTAGTATAAAATAGTGGAGAAATGGTTGAGTAAATTAGAGTGCATCAGCTGGTGGAATACTATGCAGATGTTAAAAGGGATAACTAACAAGATTAAACAACATGAAAAGACGTTTTTGATTCAATGAATGAGGAAAAAGGCAGAATACAAAATTGTAAGTATCAACCTTGTAAGTATCAACCATGTAAAATGGGTTTACATAAGGACATTTTCTTGGTAGTCTTTTTTTTTTTTTTTTTTTTCCCCGATAGAGTTTCACTCTTGTTGTCCAGGCTGGAGGCTGGAGTGTAACGGTCTCCTGCTGTGGCCTCCCAAGTAGCTGGGATTACAGGCATGCGCTGCCACATCCAGCTAATTTTGTATTTTTAGTAGAGACAGGATTTCTCCATTTGGTCAGGCTGGTCTCAAACTCCCGACCTCAGGTGATCTGCCCGCCTCGGCCTCCCAAAGTGCTGGGATTACAGGTGTGAGCCACCACGCCCAGCCTCTTGGCAGTCTTTTACAAGGTAATTGAGGTTGCCACAACCATAGATCTTGGTACATAAGATAAAATCTATTGAGAATTTCTGCCTTAGAGGATTTTGGCTAAGGTAATGTCACTGTCCTAGTTCAGTTCCAGAATTTGTTCCTATATTGTCCAGATTCTGTGCCTTGTGCTGATCTACTTCTGTGCTAGTCCATAGCACTCTCAACTGATGGGACCCACTAATGATAGAGTTCTCAGTCTCTCTGTCGGTCTCAGTCTGTCTGTAGTTACTTAAAGTCTGCTATGGAGATCTTTTGCTTCGCACCACACAAATGTTAAAACTACATTTAAATCGCTTTCATTCTTTTCCGCCTACTCTTTTCCAAATCTGTGTCAAGGTGGAGATGTGACTGTCCTTCAGTGTGCTAATAATGTCTGCAAAGTTTCTGGGAATACCTGCCAAAGCCAAGGTGAGAGGGAGACACCTTGAATCTCTCCTTGCATTTGGTGGGAAGAAAACAATTTATAGATTGAGTGCCTCCTGCAAGCCCTTTTTTGTTGTTGTTGTTGTTACAGAAAAATCCTTTTATGACTGTTTTCTGTTCCAATCATGAACAGAAGTCTCCTTGCAAACACTGGTCTCCTGCTGCTTTTCAAGGGTTTGGTGGCCTAATCATTTTGTGCCTGCCCTAGTAGACATTTTTTATGTTTGTGGCTTCTTATCGTCCCTTAAAAGCCCTTCCCATATCAAGGGAATTTCTACATTTTGAGTACTGTTTTTCAAAGTAAAACTAGAACTCTCTATTCTAGTCTCATTTGCGGCCAAGGTACAAGCATGTGACCTAGTTTTTGCAATCAGATGTAGCCATGCAACACTGAATGCAGAAGATAAAACCATGAGAAAGCAGGTGTCATGCAGAATCTGTTTTCTGGTGAAGCTATGGAGCTTGCCAGTGGCACAGAAATGGCCCAGCACCAGTGTTGGTACCCCCAGCAGAGAGTTAGTGCAGCCACAGTGCCAACGCCAGCGGCATTCTCTTCTATAACAGTCCAGCAGTATGATTTGGATATAACTTCCTGCCAGGTAACCCATTACGTGATTCTCTGGCCCTTCCAGACAGTCTGTACTATCTAATACCCTTTAATACTTTCATTTTATTTTATTTTCATTCTTTTTTTTTTTTTGTCACTCTGTAACCCAGGTTGGAGTACAGTGGTGCAATGTCAGCTCACTGCAACCTCTGCCTCTCTGATTGAAGTGATTCTCCTGCCTCAGCCTCCTGAGTAGCTAGGACTACAGGCACAAGACACTACACCCAGCTAACTTTTTGTATTTGTAGTAGAGATGGGGTTTCGCTATGTTGACCAGGCTGGTCTCGAACTCCTGATCTCAGGTGATCCACCCACCTCGGCCTCCCAAAGTGCTGGGATTACAGGCGTGAGCCACCATGCCTGGTTCATTTTATTTTTAAACTAGTAAGAGTGGAGATTCTGTTGTTTGCAACCAAAAGTCTTGAACAATATACCTGCATTCATGATTTTACATTAGGCTGAAAGACTTAAAAGTGGGCCAGGCACAGTGATTCATGCCTGTAATCTCAGCACTTTGGGAGGCCGAGGTGGGAGGATCACCTGAGGTCAGGAGTTCAAGAGCAGCCTGGCCAACATGGTGAAACCTCATCTCCACAAAAATACCAAAAAATTAGCTGGACATGATGGCGGGTGCCTGTAATCCCAGCTATTCTGGAGTCTGAGGTGGGACAATCGCTTGAACCCAGGAGGCAGAGGTTGCAGTGAGCCAAGATTGTGCCATTGCATTCCAGCCTGGGCGACAAAGCAAGACTCTATCTTGAGAAAA
>NW_016814955.1:750622-761554 GCF_001698545.2 Rhinopithecus bieti | reverse complement strand
TTTTGAGATGGAGTTTTGCTCTTGTTGCCCAGGCTGGAGTGCAGTGGCACTATCTCGGCTCACTGCAACCTCCACCTCCCGGGTTCAAGTGATTCTCCTGCCTCAGCCTTCTGAGTAGCTGGGATTACAGATGCCCATCACCATGTCCAGCTAGTTTTTTGTATTTTTAATAGAGACGGGTTTCACCATGTTAGCCACGCTGGTCTCAAACTCCTGACCTCAGGTGATCCACCTGCCTTGACTTCCCAAAGTGCTGGGATTACAGGCGTGAGCCACCGTGCCTGGCCAATTTGGTCACATTAATGACAAATCCTAATTTTCACTGGCTCTTGTTTCAACCGACATAATGCAGGTTTTCTGGTGTCACCCGATGTCTCTCCCAGAATCCCCAAGGATGATCTCATATGGGCTCACAAACAGTTCTCTCATATTCCTCTCTTTTGCCTCCTATGTTGTTGGCTGTGGCCCAAGAAGCCATTTGCAGGTCCATACCTATGTCAGTACCAAGCATTACGAGACTGATGCCCATGATAAATGTGTGCTGCCTAATGCTTTCACTCCATGTCACCCCTCGACCCAGCACTACAATGTAGGCCGATTTGCCTTACAGATGTCTCTCATAAAACTGCTTCCTTTAACAACTGTGTGAAGCCCTTTTGTCTCTAGGGCTCAGAAGTGTGTACTGGGAATGAGCTAAGGAATGTTTATTTATTATTATTATTACTATTATTTTGAGACAGAGTCTTGCTTTGTCGCCCAGGGGGCAGCGCAGTGACGTCATCTTGGCTCACTGCAAGCTCCGCCTCCCGGGTTCACGCCATTCTCCCGCCTCAGCCTCCCGAGTAGCTGGGACTACAAGCACCCGCCACCACGCCCGGCTAGTTTTTGTTTTTATATTTTTAGTAGAGACAGGGTTTCACCGTGTTAGTCAGGATGGTCTCTATCTCCTGACCTCCTGATCCGCCCGCCTTGGCCTCCCAAAGTGCTGGGATTACAGGCGTGAGCCACTGCGCCCGGCTCTTTTTTGTTTCTTTATTCTTTTTCCAATTCACAGGCTCCTCTCTCTTCCCTCAGGCAAGTCATGTCATACAAATTGACATCTGCAAATAGATATCACTGGCTGTACCTAGTCATCGTTCAAGCCAGTCAGAACAGTTTAGGATCAAGCTGGTGGACTTCTGAAGCATTATTTTTATTTTTCAATGTTTCACAGGTGTTGTTACAATGGTATTTTTCAACAACTAGAAAAGTATGGCCTAAAACAGTCAACTTGTCCTATAAAATTTATGCTGACACAGCGTGCCTTTGCCAGAATACTTTCTTACACGTCTTCTTCCCCTGCACCTCAGAGTATTTGTCTATTAACAGAACTTATTTGGCAAGTAGATTCAGAATGTCAGCACAAGCACTGAAGGAAAATGGAACAAATTAGGGAATTTCTCAGCAGAACCACTGCCAGCTTTCTCTGGGCACTTGTACCAGTGTTTATTTTAATGACTTCAATCAGGATATTTTCCTCACCTTAATGCAGAAGCTCAAGATTTTAGAGATCAGCAGAGGATTCAGTGTATTTTAGTCTTGCTTTGCAGAAATTATTGGGTGGAGTTTTTCTGTGAGTAAATGGAGCAGTAAAAATCCCTCTTTACCACCACTTTCCACCCCAGCTTTGTCATTTGGCATCTGTCCACCTGAATTTATTTTAACAATTCCAGCTTATGGTTCATACGAGATCATAAAGCAATATTATGTCCACCAATTGAGTTCTGCATATAGCATTTAAAATCTCTTCTCTAGAAAATTACAAAAAATGCCTCAGAATTCTGTAGGTACAAGATTTTCATTTTTTTTTTTCTTTTTGGTTTTTTTTTTGGTTTGGTTTTATGATGTCTTTTGGAAACATGGTTTGCCCCTTGTATAGTGAATCCTTGGACATTTTTCAAAATTCATCAAAGGACAAAGAAAGGAAAAACTGGTGAATGTGACAGAGGCACCCAGCAGTGTTCTGAGGGACAGATTTCACAAGCTGCCCAAATGGCCCAAAAGAATTTACAGGGAAGGCAGGTAAGCCCTTTAAGTTTGATTCCAAGTTAAAGATACATTCTGGGGAGCTTTGATGGTGGAAAAAGTATCTGAGGATCTCAGTTTACTCTTCGTATCTCTAGCTGAACCTTAGATGAGAAAAGAGACAAATCTTGAGGATGTGGGAGGAAGGCAAGCTACATGAGGAGGAATAGCAGATGTGGAGGAAAAACAAGACTCAGGATGTACTTGGAAGATAGCTGGCTTTCAGGGAGATGGTTCCTTCATCACTGCCTGTTTCCATCACTGTCATGCAGTGTCTACCCTCTCTTGCATTTTCTCACAACCAGTTTTACAAAACATCCAGAGGGAACTGACACAGCGTGTCTTTGCCCGCACACCTTCTTACGCATGTCTTCCTCCCCTACACCCCAGAGTTTCATATACATAAAAACATGGAACTAAGCACCATGTTTTTATGTATATGAAATCAATTGTCGGATCATTTAGCAGTGGTTATATTGAAAGTGGAGAGTGAAAAAAAGAGGCAGTGAGGGAAAAATATATTGAATTTATCCAATCATCTTTGTAGGATATAAGAAGTCTCATGGTATAGGTACAGTCAATGTGAAACCTTAAAAACGCATTGATTATAAAGCTCAAGCAGTTCTGAGATAAGATGACTTTGGTTTATGGGCATAAAATAAATTTGAGTCTGGAGCATATGAAAGAATTTTCCCAGATAATTGTGCTTTCTTTTCATTTTCTCATTTTAATCAATAGAATGTAAGGATAAAGTACAAAATGTATGGATAGACTAAAACTTTCCTGTGTCCTCCTGATTATAAAAAGGTGAGTGAATCATTTGCTTAAACACCAACCCAGCCATTTTATCTCCTGCGTCCTTGAATGAGAAGCTCGGCTGGGCGCCTCTCCAGCTGGTAAGAGGATCTTCGAGTCGCATGATAGAAGGGGGAAGTCTGAACCTGCAGCTCGCTCTTTCTCTTACCTCTGGTTTCTGGCAGGCTTTCTACTCAGAGACCATCCTCTGTCATGATTCTGCGGACAAATTTCCAGTGCAGGTCCCCTTTGCCCCATTACTGTTCTGATCAGAACCCTGAGCCTGTGTGGAGATGCCTGTAAGGACAGGCAGGTCTGGCTCGTTACAAAGAAACAGGATCTTTAGGCTTCCTGGGAATGGTTCACACAGTTGGGTGGGCTCTGAGATCAAGGTGTCTGCATGATTCCTGGAAAGAGATGCAGAGTAGTCATCCCTAACCTGGGCCAGGTGCCTCAAATCATAAGATTTTAGAACTGTGCGCTCTGGTTCTTGAGAAGAACCAGGAGAGGGAGAAAGGTTACAGTGATGCACATCAACACCTCCACTAGGGAAACACATGAATGTGCCTGTCCTTAGGACAGGGCTTAGCTGGGCCACCTGCACAAAAGAAGTTCAGCAGCATGGATAGTGGAAATCAGACAAGCAGCCTTGCATGACAGATGTCCTGGGCTCTCCATCAGAAGCTGCAAAAGTCCTAATCACTTTCCCCACAAAGAGGACATGGAAGTCCTTCTTTTTTTTTTTTCTTCAAATTATTCTTTCTTTTTTGAGACACGGTCTCACTCTGTGGCCCACCCAGGCTAGAGTGCAGTGGTACAATCATGGCTCACTGTAGCCTTGACCTCCTGGACTCAGGTGATCCTCCCACCTCAACCTCCTGAGTGGCTGGGACTATAGGTGTGCGTCACCATGCCCAGCTAATTTTTTTGTATTTTCTAGTAGGAATGAGGTTTCACCATGTTGCCCAGGCTGGTCTCAAACTTATGGGCTCAAGTAATCCACCTACCTCCTCCTCCCAAACTACTGCCTGGATTACAGGTGTGAGCCACCATGCCTTTTCTTTTTTGACTTTTTTATTTTTATTTTTTTTGAGATAGGGTCTCACTCTGTCGCCCAGGCTAGAGTGCAGCGGCTTGATTTCAGCTCACTGCAGCCTCAGCCTCCTGGATTTAAGTGATCTTCCCACCTCAGCGGCCTGCTATCTAGGACCACAGGTGTGTGCCACCATAGGTGTGTGCCACCATGCCCGGCTAATTTATTTTTATTTTTTTGTAGAGACAGGGGTCTCCTTATGTTGCCCAGGTTGGTCTCACACTCCTCAGCTCAAGTGATCATCCCACTTTGGCCTCCCAAAGTGCTAGGATTTCAGGGCTGAGCCCACTGCACCTGGCCGAAGTCCTTTCTACTTCAGATTTCCATCATGGGTAACTGTGAAAGAAAGAAAGAAATTGAAAAGAAGAAAGAAAGAAATTGAAATGAAGAAAACTCTGTGGCTTCCTTGGAGAAGTAAACCAGTTTGGGCTAGAGAGAGGTGAGCAGCCAGTGTCACAGTAGGAACAATACTTCCTGTATCCTCTTCTGAATCATTGTGTAATAGGCTTCTGACATGTAGAAAGCCCTGAAGAAACATAGCAGGGAAGGAAGTGAATGAGCCAACTGCACTGGCTCAGTGCCCGAGGAACACCCTGCTTCAAGGATAAAATTGCACCTCTTGTGCCAACAGTTCAGGCAAGGGAACCTAGACAAATAATGCTTGGAATTCAACAGAAGAACAAGCCAAAAGAGGTCTAGGCATTTTATAAAATGACTTCTAAGATTGCTCTTTTGCTTGGCTTGTTCGCCTGCTTGCTTTAGTTCAGGTGATGAGAATACAGAGTAAATAACCCACCTCCTTATTCTAAGTAGCATCTGTTTAAATGACACAGAGGGATGTCATCCAGGTAAAAGGGTGTGGAACCCTGCTACCTCATACTTTCCTCCTGGCTAGATGAAAAGCCAAGGGCTGCTATAAAAAGTAATTTGTGTCCAGCTCTTCGGGGAGGGAAGTATTCTCATACTGAAAATGTCATACTCCAAATTTTAACCTAGTGCTGTTTCCTGCTCTTGCTCATAAAGTGATTCACATGACTTTTAGTAGCTTTAGCTTCTTCAGAATGGAGGAACAAACAACCAGTGATCACCTGATAGAATTACACGACGTGGTCTATTTTGGAGAAAAGAGAAGCCAGAGTGAGGATCGTTTATTTCATCAGCTTCATAATCACAGAAGTTACCCAGGCTAAAAATGATCTTTAGTCACTCTGCCTTTTATGCATCCCCCTCTGACTTCCAAAGTCTCATGCTTACATTTTTTTTTTTTTTAATTTTTTGAAGCTACTTTTAACTTAAAAATTCAGGCTGGGTGCTGTGGCTCATACCTGTAATCCCAGCAGTTTGGGAGGCCGAGGCAGGCTGAGTTCGAGACCAGCCTGACCAACATGGAGAATCCCTGTCTCTACTAAAAATAAAAATTAGCAGGGCATGATGGCACATGCCTGTAATCCCAGCTACTTGGGAGGCTGAGGCAGGAGAATCACTTGAACCTGGGAGGCAGAGGTTGCAGTGAGCCGAGATCGTGCCATGCACTCCAGCCTGGGCAACCAGAGCAAAACTGTGTCTCAAAAACAAAACAAAACAAAACAAAAAAATTCAGCTAGGCACAGTGGCTCACATTTGTAATCCCAACACTTTGGGAGGCTGAGGCAGGAGGATCACTTGAGGCCAGGAGTTCAAGGCCAGCCTGGGCAACATAGCAAGACCCCATCTCTAAAAGAAATTTAAAAACAGCTCTACAAGAAATTTTAAAAATTAGCTGGGTGTGGTGGTGTGAGCCTGTAGTCCCAGCTACTTGGGAGGCTGAGCTGCAAGGATTACTTGAGCCTAGGAGTTCAAGGTTATAGTGACCTACAGTTGTGCCACTGCACTTCAGCCTGGGTGACAGAGCAAGACCTTATCTCCAAAATAAAAATAAATAGGGCCAGGTGTGTTAGCTCACACCTGTAATCCCAGCACTTTGGGAGGCTGAGGCGGGTGGATCACTTGAGGTCAAGAGTTCAAGACCAGTCTGGCCAAAATGGTGAAACCCCATCTCTACTAGAAATACAAAACTTATTGGGGTATGGTGGCACGTGCCTGTAATCCCAGCGACTTGGGAGGCTGAGGCAGGAGAATCGTTTGAACCTGGGAGGCGGAGGTTACAGTGAGCCAAGATTGTGCCACTGCACTCCAGCCTGGGTGACAGAGCGAGACTCGATCTCAAAAAATAAAATAAAATAAAATAAAAATAAATTTTTTTTTATTCTGCCCTTACTTCTGTGTCACGTTTCTCCTCACTTAATTCTTTCCTTTATTCAATAATAGAAATAGGATAGCACAAGGAGTTGAGGGGGTCTGCTGAATCAGTCAAAATCTGGGAGTGAGAGGGAAATGGAAGACCCTCTTACCCCAGTTTTCTGGCTGTAATCAAGAAACCAGCATGAAGGCAAATGTAATCAGTCTGGTTGTACATCACAACCAGACTGAGGTCATGATGAACACTAGTGTGGTGGTTGGACAAAGGAGACTAAAGATCAAGAATTTCAGGATCTGATAGGAGGACACTTGATCTGGCGGGATAGCTAATACTTAGGAGCTTACTGTGTGGGCACTGCTCTAATCACTTTACACATATCAACTTATTTAACCTTCACAACAATGCAATCAGGCATTCACCATTGTTACCGCCATTTTGCAGATGAGGAAACCCAGGCACAAACTGGCGCTTTTGTTAGACACAGAGATGCACTGTCCAGATCCTCACTGTCCAGACTCTCCTTCAAAGGCTTTATAACCAGTTTCCTCAATGAGGATGACCACTGTCCCAGTTTACTCAGTAGTCTCTCGATTTTAGCACTGAACACTCCTTGCCCCAATAAATCCTCAGTTGCATACAAACCAGGATGGTTGGTTGCTTCAGCCCAATCCTGCTTCCTTCCCCTTCCTTCCACAGGTGTTGATCCCTAATAAACATCTTGTACCCCAGTTATGGTTGACAGGCATTCCAGCATCAGACTATGTGTTTTCTTAGTTTTTGGTTTTGTTTTTTTTTTTTGAGACAGGTCTCACTCTGTCACCCAGGCTGGAGTGCAGTAGTGCAATCAATGCTCACTGCAACCTCTGCCTCCTGGGCTCAGGTGATCCTCCCACCTCAGCTTCCCAAGTAGCTGGGACTACAGGCACGTGCCATCACAGCCAGCTAATTTTTGTATTATTATTACTATTTTTTTGAGATGGAGTCTCGCTCTGCTGCCCAGGCTGGAGTGCAGTGGTACGATCTTGGCTCACTATAACCTCCACCTCCTGGTTCAAGCAGTTCTCCTGTCTCAGCCTCCTGAGTAGCTGGATCTACAGGCGCACACCACCATGCCTGGCTAATTTTTGTATTTTTAGTAGAGACGGGGTTTTACCATGTTGGTCAGGCTGGTCTTGAACTCCTGACCTCGTGATCCGCCTGCCTCAGCCTCCCAAAGTGCTGGAATTACAGATGTGAGCCACCACGCAAGACCTAATTTTTGTATTTTTTGTAGAGATGTGGTTTCACCATGTTGCCCAGACTAGTCTCAAACTCCTGAGCTCAAGCGTTTCATCCCTCATGGCCTCTCAAAGTACTGATATTACAGGCATGAGCCACTGTGCCTGGCCCCAGACTGTGTGTTCTTAATCTCAAAGCCTCACTCTCCATTTACGTAACTGTTCTGGGCACTGGAAAGGGGTACTCAACAGAAGTCCAGACAGGTTCTCCAGGCTCTATATAGCCCAGATGAAATATTCTCAATAGTAATGAAAGTAGCTCACATTTACTCAGTGTGCTAGGAGATGAGCTAAATGCTTTGCCTGTGAAGGAGGTTCTGTCAACATTCTTATTTTACAAATGAGAAGGCTGAGGCTTAGAGAGTTTACTTGCCCAAGAACGAGTCTCAGGATTTTAACCTATGCAATCTGCCCCGGACTCCAAATTAGAGATACAGATAAAGCTGAATAGCTTAGTGTTACAAAACGGAAAGAGGTGTGTTTTGGAGTAGAGTTGTAGATGGGTTCAAGGTGGTCAGTGAAGATGTAAAAAGAGCCCAGCAAAATGTCAAGAGGCTACAGTCCAAGCTGTCAAAAAGAAACTAAGAGAGTTTAAGAACAGGACATTAAATATTCAATTGTAAGTCGTTTATATTGCCAATAAACCTGTATTGTTCTCTCCATCTTTTCAAATCTTCTCAAGCCTAGAGTAAAGTCTGACGCAGCAGTGCCTTACATGTAGTGTGTGAGTGTAAACCACAAAGAGACTGCCTGAGCAGAGTATAGGAATCAGCAGAGGCAAGAAATCAGTTAAAGGTGGCTTGCGATAGCCCTCTTCAAATTCCCCTCACTCTCCCACCTGCCCCCAGCCTGGAAGAATTTACAGAAATGTTTAGGAGATTATTAAACTTTCCACAGCTTTGGAAAGAGATTTGAGCCAAATTTACCTATGTCTTTAGGGATAGGGAGATTCCACCTGATGGGTGAAAAGTACATGCATGATAAGGAGTTTATTAAGATAAATAAATGATAATGGTAGCTCTCTCTAAGAGAGGGAAGTAGGAAAATGGTTAATTTGCATTTGCCTTTTAGTGCTTTCCCTAGGTTTTCAAAATTTGTGCAACAAACATATTACCTTTGTAGCCTGAGAAAAGAACAATAAATTATCAAAAAATTATAAAAATGATCAATGTCTATTTCTCTTTTGTTCCTAGTTATAGACTCTTCTGTCTCTTGGATGTGTCCAGTCACTAAAAAGAAAGAGACAAAACAAACACACATGTAAACCATGCCATTGATTCATCTATGTATAGATATTTCATATAGTTATAGAAAAAATGGTCTACATATCAAGTGTGAACTCACTACCTTAGTGATAAAGTACACAAAATATTTTGGGTCAATATCATGAGACTAGGAAGGACAAAGGGTCTTTAAGATTTAAAGTCAATCCTTCAGACTTTGATCAGGCCAAGGCTGAGACTGATAAGACCTAGTTTTAGTTTAGACTTGCTTCTTGACTCGAGTACTTTTGAGTGTTCAGGCAATTTCCTGTCTTCAGCTTTCCTACTTTCAAAGTGATTTTCAAAGTGACCAATATTACTTGCGAACAGATTCTTATGAAGATTTTTGTGGTCTCAGGATTAAAGTGTCTATATAAAAGGCGTGTTATGATTATGACATATTTCAGTGTTACTGATCAAACAAGTGACCACCAATGTTCAGACCAAAAAACAGAAACAAGGCTGAGCACGGTGGCTCACACCTATAATCCCAGCACTTTGGGAGGCCGAGGTGGGTGGATCACCTGAGGTCAGGAGTTTAAGACCAGCCTGGCCAACATGGTGAAACCTCGTCTCTACTAAAAACACCAAAATTAGCTGGGCGTGATGGCACACGCCTGTAATCCCAGCTACTGGGGAGGCTAGGGCAGGAGAATCACTTGAACCCAGAAGACGGAGGTTGCAGTGAGCTGAGATGGTGCCACTGTACTCCAGCCTGGGTGACAGAGTGAGGCTCCATCGCAAAAAAGAAAAAAAGAAGAAAAAACAGAAACAAAAAATTATGAACAAATTTTCTTGCTTCATTTAAGTAACACATGTCCTAGAACTTAATGAAAAGGCTAGTTTAAAACATGAATGTTTCCCTCCTATTCATCAGAAACATGTGATAAGAAATAAAGTTGTAGTTTATTGTCTTTGCATAGCTCAAATACTTTGTGGGTACAAAGGGATGAAAGATACATGATTTCATGTCTTGGAAATATCGCTTTGACTTGTTAATTTCCACACCTGGGCAAGGTGTGATGTGAAAATGAATACTCTTTGTTCTTTTAGTAAAATGAACAGACTCGGAGTGAAGGCATGGAAAGTTTAAAGTGTCATTATAAAGAGAAAGGAGATTCTGTAAGCCATTAGCTCCGAGTCCTCTTCACTGAGAAGTTGAAAGGTATCATTTCTTTCATCCTTGATGTTAGTGTGAACCTAGCTACTAGTTTCCCTCTTTCTTCTGCTGAGATAATGCTTATGGCCAAGGAGCTGATTCTGTTTCTGATTCTTAGCTGCTGGGCAAGATTTACTACTTGGACTCAAATTATGAATGAACATATTTCAATATCATAGTGATTTTAATATTTCCTTATCGTTAGTAAGGACTTAAAAATCATGAGGATATAATGTTATTAATGATACATTTTATTTATTTTATTTTATTTTTCGGCACCAAAACTGCTTGATAAAGTTTTTTTTAATTTTTATTGTTTCGTGACAGAATCTAGCTCTGTGGCTCAGGCTGGAGTGCAGTGGCACGATCTCAGCTCACTCCAACCTCCACCTCCAGAGTTCAAGCGATTCTTGTGCCTCAGCCTCCCAAGTAGCTGGGATTACAGATATGTGCCACCACACCCAACTAATTTTTGTATTTTTCGTAGAGATGCGTTTTCACCATGTTGGCCATGCCTGGTCTCGAACTCCTGGACTCAAGTGATCAGCCACCTCAGTCTCCCAAAGTGCTGGGATTACAGACATGAGCCTGTAAACTGAACCACACCCGGTTCAGTTAAAGATTTTAGAACAGGATTTGTAACTTTCCTAACTACATGCACATGACATTCACCTACTGCAATGACAGCAATAATGTTTCTTTTTTTTTTTTTTGAGACAGAGTTTCTCTCTGTCACCAAGTTGGAGTGCAATGGCTGGATCTCGGCTCACTGCAATCTCGGCCTCCCGGGTTCAAATGATTCTCTTGCCTCAGCCTTCTGAGTAGCTGGGATTACAGGTGCATGCCACCGCACCCAGCTAATTTTTGTATTTTTACTAGAGACGGGGTTTCACCATGTTGGCCAGGATGGTCTTGATCTCCTGACCTCGTGATCCGCCCACCTCAGCCTCCCAAAGTGCTGGGATTACAGGCGTGAGCCACTGCACCCGGCCAACATTTCTTTTTTTTTTTTTTTGAGACGGAGTTTCGCTCTGTCGCCCAGG
>NW_016814955.1:745484-750559 GCF_001698545.2 Rhinopithecus bieti | reverse complement strand
AACTACAATTCTTATTTCTTATTTTCTCTATGATTCTATCAACCTCCAAATATACTGTAGAATAGCCTGTCATATAACAGCTTGACCAAACATATCTACTCCCCATTCTACTTATCTGTCGGCTTCTGCTCTTAACAATCTCTAAAACTATTAAGGCTAAGGTTATAACGGTCAATAGTTTTTTTTTGTTTTTTGTTTTTTGTTTGTTTGTTTGTTTGTTTGTTTGTTTTTTTTGAGACGGAGTCTCGCTCTGTCGCCCAGGCTGGAGTGCAGTGGCCAGATCTCAGCTCACTGCAAGCTCCGCCTCCCGGGTTTACGCCATTCTCCTGCCTCAGCCTCCCGAGTAGCTGGGACTACAGGCGCCCGCCAACTCGCCCAGCTAGTTTTTTTGTATTTTTTAGTAGAGACGGGGTTTCGCCGTGTTAGCTAGGTTGGTCTCTATCTCCTGACCTCGCGATCCACCCGTCTCGGCCTCCCAAAGTGCTGGGATTACAGGCTTGAGCCACCGCACCCGGCCCAACATTTCTTTTTAACTAGTGAATAAGATATGAAATTAAAAGGAAAAGTCTGTATCTAAGGTAATATACATTTTAAAGTTTTCCCTATGATCATTTAAAAATTAGCTTCTCTGGTTTAGATCCCAGTTTGGAAAACCAGATATAAAAGACATTTTGGGGATAATTGGGAGAAAATTTGAACATGGACTGACTGTTAGGTGATATTAAGGGGTTAATATTAATTTTGTTCAGTGAGATAATCTTTTTTTTTTTTTGAGACAGAGTCTTGCTCTGTCGCCCAGGCTGGAGTACAGTGGCCGGATCTCAGCTCACTGCAAGCTCCGCCTCCGGGGTTTACACCATTCTCCTGCCTCAGCCTCCCAAGTAGCTGGGACTACAAGCGCCTGCCACCTCGCCCGGCTAGTTTTTTGTATTTTTTAGTAGAGACGGGGTTTCACCGTGTTAGCCAGGATGGTCTCAATCTCCTGACCTCGTGATCCACCCGTCTCGGCCTCCCAAAGTGCTGGGATTACAGGCTTGAGCCACCGCGCCCGGCCCAGTGAGATAATCTTATTTTAGCTATGAAGGAAAATGTTCTTATGTTTTAATGACATATGCTAAAGTATTTATGGGTGGGGTATTACTATGTCTCCAATTTGTGATGGCAGAAGATCACTCCTTAGATGGCTTGGCAGTTAGTCTCAAGGGGAAAAACACAACTTTGCAGGGTGAAATCTGGGGGTTACCACCTAAGCCCAGTGACCAATTTTGTCATCACCAAAGAGAGACACTAAATTATGTACCTCTTGATATACATACATACATATGATACATACATACATATGATACATGTGAGTTACATACATATATATGTATGTATGAAGTACAGCCTTGTATCTGTGAAGTATTGCTGCCAAGATGTTTAATCTACTTTTTTTTTTTTTTTTTTGAGACACGTCTCACCCTGTGCCCAGGCTGGAGTGCAGTGGCACGATCTCGGCCCCCTGCAACTCTGCCTCCCAGGTTCAAGTGATTCTCCTGCCTCAGCCTCCCAAGTAGCTGGGATTACAGACACCCACCACCACTCCCAGCTAATTTTTATATTTTTAGTAGAGATGCGGTTTCGCCATGTTGGCCAGGCTGAACTCCTGACCTCAGGTGATCCGCCCACCTCGGCCTCCCAAAGTGCTGGGATTACAGGTGTGAGCCACCACTCCCGGCCGACAAATAGTCTTAAAACGGGAATACCTGGCCGGGCACGATGGCTCATGCCATCTCAAAAAACAAAACAAAACAAACTGGAATACCTAATATCAAGGTTTTACTACACAGGAGGAAGGGGAAGATAGCCATAATCAATGTTTTGTGAGCACTTACCATGTGCTAGGCACCATGCCATGTGTTGGAGATACTGCAATAAACAAGTGGCCCCTGCATAGTGGAATGTACTGTCTGGAGTGAAAGACAGACAAAAACATGCAAACGGACAAATAACATAGATAACATGACTTTGGAGAGTGATTCCTCTGATGGAAGAAACAAACAAGCACTAGAGAGAAGAATAACAGTTGTGGCGGTCAGAAAAGGGTCTTCTTGAAGGCACACGCAGGCTGTGTCTTATAAGAGAAGCAGGAGTCAGCCAGAGGGAAGGTAAAGAGAAGAGCTATCTAAGCAGAAGCAGCTGTGTGCACAGAACTCCTAGTAAGGGAAACGGAATGAGGAAAGCCAGTGTGACTCAGGTGTAGGGAGCAAGGAGGACTGTAACACAGCATGAACTAGAGAAGTAGCTTTTAGATCATGGCAAAAAATTTAAATTTTTTTCCCCCAAAGTGCAGTGAGTAGCCATATTCCAAGATATTCTTTTTTTTATTTTCTTTTGTAGAGATGGGGTGGCACTATGTTTCCCAGGCCTGTTTTGAATTCCTGGCCTCAAATGATCCTCCTGCATTGGCCTCACAAAGTGCTGGAATTACAGGCATGAATCACTGCACCCAGCCAACGTTATTCATTAAGTTAAGGAAATTCCACTTTTAAGAATACTTAGGGCATTTGCTAATATACTTAAAAGCTTAAGAGTCACAACTACATGTCTTACAGTCCAGCCGTACTCAACCACTCACTGGGAGCCTTTCAGTTCTTCTATTTGGATGCTTCCTACCTGCCAATAGAGCAAACTGATACTCATCTGGGGTATTAGGAATCTATTGCTGCATAATAAATTATCCCAAAAGGTAGTGATCTAAGCCAATGATAAACATGTATTACCTCACAGTTTCTGGGGTCGGGAATTCTGAGTGGCTTAGCTGTATGGTTCTGGTTCACGGTCTCACATGCAGTTGCAGTCAAGATATTGGCTGAGGCTGCAGTCATCCAAAAACCTGACTGGGACTAGAGGTGCCACTTCCAAGATGGCTCACCCATGTGGCTGTTGTGGGCAGGAGGCCTTACTTTCTTGCCGTGTGGTCTTCTTCATCAATCTGCTTGAGTGTCCTCATGACATGGCAGCTGTCTTCCTTCACAGTGAGTGATCCAAGGAGGAGAGTAAACAGGGAACCATAATATTGCTGATAACTTTGTCTTTGAAGTACACTGTCACTTCTGCCGTTTTCTATTAGTGTCACTAGGAGACAGCACAAATAAGTTGACACCGACTGCCGTGGCTCATGCCTGTAATCCCAGCACTTTGGTAGGCCAAGGCGGGTGGATCACCTGAGGTCAGGAGTTCGAGACCAGCCTGGCCAACATGCTGAAACCCTGTCTCTACTAAAAATACAAAAACTAGCCGAACATGCTGGTGGGTGCCTGTAATTCCAGCTACTCGGGAGGCTGAGTGTCACTAAGTCCAGTCCACACTCAAAGGGAGGGGAGTTAAGTTCCACGTCTTGAAAAGAAAAGTATCTAAAAATTTGTGAACATATTTTAAAACTACCACATTTGGTGACCTAGCTAAAATATCATCTTCTATGTGAAGCCTTTCTTGATTTTCCTGACATGACCTAGTCATTCTCTTCTCTCAGTTTTCACAGCATGTCATTTCTATTCCTTATAGCTCTTATCTTGTTAACTGTAATCAATTGATTTACATGCTTGTCTTTCTCACTTGCCTGGAAGATCCTTCAGGCCAAGAGAATGTGTCTTATTAATCATTTGTATCCTCAATGTGCTCATTAATGAAATTCTAGAAACACTACGAAATACTACCTTCCACCACTCCTAAGACAGGTTTTAAAAGACCCCTTCACACTTAATGCTTTTCTTGCTTTTCATATTCTTGGTTTATTCTCCCTCTCTCTTCTGAACTAGAAGACAACTTCAAAAATAAGACTGTATTAGTTATCATTCTTTTTAAATTCTTTATAATGACAAAGGCAATGCTCTGCATTCAGTAATAAATAGCATTTTTTTTTTTTTTTTTGAGATGGAGTCTTGCTCTGTTGCCCAGGCTGGAGTGCAGTGGCTGGACCTCAGCTCACTGCAAGCTCCGCCTCCCGGGTTTACGCCATTCTCCTGCCTCAGCCTCCTGAGTGGCTGGGACTACAGGTGCCTGCCACCTCGCCCGGCTAGTTTTTTGTATTTTTTTAGTAGAGACGGGGTTTCACCGTGTTAGCCAGGATGGCCTCGATCTCCTGACCTCGTGATCCGCCCGTCTCGGCCTCCCAAAGTGCTGGGATTACAGGCTTGAGCCACCGCGCCCAGCCATAAATAGCTTTTTAAAATAATTAAGAGAGGGCCCTTTAGAGTTAAAAAAAAACTTTCTAACTTATTTAATAATCAGAATATCTAAAGGCTATCTCAGTTCTATGTAAACCCTAACAAGAAGAAAATAACCTCAGTTCATAATGCATGAAACATGCAGCACTGAGAAAAAAGACTTCTGAAGTACAGGGGTCTTCTATTCTGTTTTGTTCAATTCCTTATGTTTGGGAGAGGAGACGGCTAACGATGAAGCTTTTTTTAGCATTCAGTGGAAAGGTCAAGAAATCTTGTTTTACTTTCTCTTGAAAACAGGAAGCCATATTCCCTCCCATAGTTACAAAGTATCATCCTGTCCTTGGTCTTAGTTTCTAGAATGTTCTCAATTTAGATGGTTTTTATCTAGATTCAGTAAGAGGCCTAGATGACCTTGATTCTGATAACTAGAAATCTTGTGACATTCTCAGAAGTCTTCTGGGGCAGATTTCTTTGGTTTTGGGACAAGATTTGACCAGCCCTGAACCTGTGATAGGCCTAGGAGGGGCAGGGGAAGAAATGAGCAGAGCCTGGAACAAGGTCTACACCTCTGCCCCCTTACACCTTGGCTAGGAAGTTCTTTCTGATGGTCCCTCATTAAAGAGTCAAGATTACTGCACATTAAAATTTTAAAAAGATAATGGAAGAGCTCCCAGCAAAATAGCCTATATGGCAGTTTAGAGGGTCACTTTCTTCTCAAAAGAGAAAATGGGTGTAAACCAGCTCCTCTCCTTTCTTTCTCTGACCTGTAAAACCAGAACTTCCTGGACAGGACAAAATGCCTGATTTTACTGGACAATCTGGACAATCTCATTTCTTTCTTTTCTTACCTTTCTTCTTCCCTCCCCT
>NW_016814955.1:731613-744873 GCF_001698545.2 Rhinopithecus bieti | reverse complement strand
TTATTTGGCCTGAATGCATTCACTTTTTTTTTTTTCTTTTGAGACAGGTTCTCACTCTTTTACACAGGCTGGAGTACATTGACATGATCATGGCTTACCGCAGTCTCTACCTCCTGGCTGAGGTGATTCTCCCACCTCAGCCTCCCTGGTAGGTGGGACTACAGGCACGTGCCACCATGCTCTGCTAATTTTTGTATTTTTTGTAGGACTGAGTTTTTGCCACATTGCCCAGGTTGGTCTCAAACTCCTGGGCTCAAATGACCCTCCCACTTCAGCCTCCCAAAGTGTTGGGATTATAGGCAAAAGCCATTGTACCCAGACCACATTCACATTTTACATGTCTCAATTAAATAGCCCACCAAACTTGGTGGGAAACCTCTCCCTCCCCTTGGTATGGAGGAGGCCTCTAAGGGAGGAGGTCACCTCCATCCTTCTTAGAGAGAACAGAAGACACAGGGGTGTTTGTTTCACCTAGGAGATGACAGCACAAATTACTGTTTTCTCTGTTAACAAATTTCTGAAACATGTTAGTACCTTGTCTGTTGCCTGAAAGGGTGAAGGGCAGAGAATAAAACTGCAAATTGCTAGTTAGGTATCCAATATTCGAGTTTTAAGAAATCTGGAATTCATGATTATGTTATGTTTAATTTCAAATTTAATGTTAAATCTGGAAAATCTAAAATCTTTGTGACAACAAATTAAATTGCAAATGAACTTGAAAACAAATGCAGAAAGATCAAGAGTTAAAAAAATTTAGTTAATCCACTGTCTACCTTGTGGCTCTCTTTTCTAAGTTAACTGAAAAATATTTAATCACATGCCTTTAATTAAAACTCTGTACCCATGGAGAAGCACAAGCAGGGTTTGTTTCACTTAGGCAAGAATGTCCAATGGTTCAGTTGCTAGAAAATTGATATTTAATAACATCTAGCAGATGTTAACATTCTAGAAGAGACTCTCATTTTGTTAAAAGCTGGGGGAAAAAAACTGAACCTAACTGAGGGGGAAACAGACTTCAATATCTTTTCTCTGTCTCCGTCTCCTCCTCCTCCTCCTCCTCCTCCTCCTCCTCTTCCTCCTTTTCCTCCTTTAGTTTTCATCTCTTTCACAGTAGTTATTACTGGTATATTAACTTAGCCTGAGCATATTCAACATAATTGTCTGTGTGGGATGGACACTCTGAGATCCATTTGTGAAAAACACTGACTAATTTCATTACCCCTAAACCAACCTGCAGCTGTCATATGATAAACACTATGTGATTTACAGTAGAAGACCAGAGGCAAGGTCCTGTGCCATGGGAGAAGGCACCACACTGGGTTGGCAACCAGGGATCCTGCTTCTAGCACAATTTTTCTGGGAATAATCTATATAATTCAGGTAAGGTCATTCATTTCTCTGGGCCTCAGTGTGCCTCTCTAAACCTTTAGTGAATTGACTAGATGGCTGATAATATGTAGCTAATATTTGGTGAGTCTTGCAGCTCTGCACACGGCCAGATACCCTGATGTCCAATGTGGTATAGAGCGCAGGCTCCAGGGCAGGACTGGGTTCATTCAGACTGACTCTTAGGTGAGTGTTCTCACTGCCCCATTCTTCAGCATTCACATCTACAAAATGGGGATGATCATAGACCCTACGTTATAGGACTGCTGCAGGTCTAAATGTGATATTATACCTAAATCCCTTAGAATGGAGCCTAGCATAAATGTTTGCTGACATTTGATTTAAAAAATGCCTTACTGATTGGGTGCAGTGGCTCACGCCTGTAATCCCAGCACTTTGAGAGGCTGAGGTGGGCAGATCACTTGAGGTCAGGAGTTTGAGACCAACCTGGCCAACATGGTGAAACCCTCTTTCTACTAAAAATACAAAAATTAGCCTGGCGTAGTGGCAGGCCCCTGTAATCCCAGCTACTTGGGAGGCTGAAACAGGAGAATCACTTGAACTCGGGAAGCAGAAGTTACAGTGAACTGAGATCACGCCACTGCACTCCAGCCTGGGTGACAGAGTGAGACTCTATCTCAAATAATAATAATAATTTTTAAAATGCCTGTCTTTCCAGATGGATTTTTCTGAGTTTAATACTTTTACTTGGTCACCAACACCAACTGTCTGGAGGGTCCATATGTGCCCTGTGAATATTTTGTGACTTTTTTCATCCCGTGGAAGTGTTTGATGAATGTTTTGCATGGCTATTAGAGTTCTAATTTTCAAGCTGTGAAAAAAGAGAAATTTGGTAGGAAATAAAGGCCTAGGCTTTAAATACCACTAACATTTTTTTGTTTTAATTTCATGTGGACTGGCTGCTGTTCAGTAGCATTAAATTCAAGATCTGAAGGTTGAGTATCAGGATCTGAAAGGAGATAGTAGAAATGCTGATAGCCCCCATGGTCTTAGAAGTCATTAGATCTTCCCCAGACCCCAGCTCAAAGGCATTTACTCATCCACATATTTATTCTTTCACTCACAAGCTTTTCACTATGTGTTAGTCACTGTGCAAAGTAAATAATACATGGTTCCTCCTTTTGAAGAGCTCAGAGCTTATGAGGAAGACAGATGAACATATGTGTGAATTACCAAAGTGGTAACTGTTGCTACAAGGACATGAAACCAAGTAATTAATTGTGCCTGGGGGAGCCAAGATGTGACAACTGAAGAGGGCCACGAATGGCAAGTGAAACCTATGTGTGTGATTATCTGTTTTTGTCTGAGTATTATGGGCAGGCAGAAGAGCAAAGGCCTTGTGAAAGGCATTGAGGTCTGTTGGGAGGCACAGTCTACATGCTTTGGAAATAAGAAGCTTTTTTTAACTGGCAGGAAAAAGAAGGGAAACCACCCCATCTAACTTCCCACCTACCTTCAGGGAAGAGAGAATTTGTATTAGATGTACTGATGATAAAGGGAATATACCCATAAAATATTTAAATGTTAAGTCTTAAAACTAGGAGCATAGGCTGGCCGTGGTGGCTCATGCCTGTAATCCCAGCATTTTGGGAAGCCGAGGCAGGTAGATCACTTGAGGCCAGGAGTTCAAGACTAGCCTGACCAACGCGATGAAGCCCTGTCTAATAAAAAAATTAGCCGGGTGTGGTGACACATACCTGTAGTCCCAGCTACTCCAGAGGCTGAAACGCAAGAATCGCTTAAACCCAGGAAGCAGAGGTTGCAGTGAGCCGAGATTGCACCACTGCTTTCCAGCCTGGGTGACAGAGTGAGTCTCAAAAAAAAGCAAAAAAGCCAGGCACGGTGGCTCACACCTGTAATCCCAGCACTTTGGGAGGCCGAGGCGGGCAGATCATGAGGTCAGGAGATCGAGACCATCTTGACCAACATGGTAAAACCCCGTCTCTGCTAAAAATACAAAAATTAGCTGGGCATGGTGGCACATGCCTGTAGTCTCAGCTACTCAGGAGGCTGAGGCAGAAGAATCACTTGAACCCAGGAGGCGGAGGTTGCAGTGAGCCGAGATTGTGCCACTGCACTCCAGCCTGGTGACAGAGCAAGACTCCGTCTCAAAAAAAGAAAAAAAAGTAGGAGCATAATGATTTTGAGTCCTTCCAAAAGAACCTGGTATAGGCACAAAACAGCTAAATTCTTCCCAAAATGTGTGCAGTACAGGATGACATCTACAATTCTCAAAAAGTCTCTTTTGGCTGGGCACAGTGGCTCACGCCTATAATCCCAGCACTTTGGGAAGTCGGGTTGGGCGGATCACATGAAGTCAGGAGTTCAAGACCAGCCTGGCTAACATGGTGAAATCCCATCTCTACTAAAATTACAAAAATTAGTCAGGCGTGGTTATGCGTGCCTGTAATCCCAGCTACCCGGGAGACTGAGGCAGGAGAATCGCTGAAACCCAGGAGGCGGAGGCTGCAGTGAGCCAAGATCGCACCATTGCACTCTAGCCTGGGCAACAAGAGCAAAACTACATCTCAAAAAGAAAAAAAAAAGAAGAAAAAAAAAAAGAAAACATTCCCTAAGTTCCAACATGGGGTCCGTATTTATATGTCTTTATTGTCCCCAAACTATCTTTTATAGCTTTTTTTTGACACGACATTTATGTATTTTAATAGGTGGCACAATTTTGGCACCTTTTGGGCACGGACAAGTGTGATTTCTACTTCGAACTGTGTTTTGCAGCATACCAGATTTCTTTGAATCCTGAAATATCACTTGGGTTTGTCTGAGTACAGCCCAAGGGCTGCAAATTTGTGTGTTCACATAAATACACAAGTGAAATAGGATTAATCTGCTGAGTAAAGCTAAAGAAAAGGAGAGCTGGGGTTTAGAATCAGTGACAGTCTAAGAACTAGGTCAGTCTACCTTTTTTCTAATAGATTGCCCTGGAGAGATTAAATTGATTGTAAAACAAACACGCTAACAGATGATACTCAACTTTTCCTCTTGACACTCCACAGTGGACTTGGGTATTTTAATCAGGTGTTAGGAAATAAAAAAAGTGGGCGCAGTGGCTCATGCCTGTAATCCCAGCACTTTGGGAGGCCAAGGTAGGTGGATAACATGAGGCCAGGAGTTCAAGACCAGCCTGGCTAATATGGTGAAACCGCATCTCCACTAAAAATACAGAAATTAGCCGGGTGTGGTGGCACGTGCCTGTATCCCAGCTACTCCGGAGGCTGAGGCAGGAGAATCACTTGAACCTGGGAAGCAGAGGTTGCAGTGGGCTGAGATTGCGCCATTGCACTCCAGCCTGGGTGTCCCAGCAAGACTCTGTCTCAAAAGGAAAAAAAAAAAGTGAAGCAAGAACATTCTGACAGCCTTTGAAAACCATTTTCTCCTACCTGTCCTCACCATCTCCCACCACCCAGTATTCAGTCAGTGCTGTGGTTACTCATGCCAGACTTTAGTCATCCCCAGGCTCTGATCATCCTCCAATTAAGTTGCCTGAACTGAAGGTGCTCTGATTCCGGAGAAAATGAGAAATATCCATTTCTACTAAGAGAACTGAATCAATGGTTAAAGGGAGAAGACTTACTGATAGTATAAGAAAAGGATTTGGGACCTAATTATATATATTTAAAAATCTTTGAAATATCCTCCAATTTACAGAAAAGTTATAAATACAGTATATTCTTTTTCCAGAATCATGACAATAATTTGCCAATCCAACCTGATTCCTCATAATACCTCAATACTTTATTTTCCTGTATAACCACAATACAACCACCAAACTTAGGAAATTAACATCGATACATTACTACCATCTAATACTCAGATCACATTCAAGTTTTGCCAAATTCCTTTACAGCAAAAAGATTCCGTTCAGAATCAGACAATTTAGTTGTCATGTCTCTTTAATCTTCTCCAGTCTGGAGAAATTCCTCAGTTATTACTTGGCTTTATGGCCTTAAAACTTTTGGCAAATATGGACCAGTTGTTTTGTATAATGCCTGTCAGTTCGGTTTTGTCAGATGTTTTCTCGTGATTAAGTTCAGGTTGTGTATCTTTGGCAGGAATATCACAGAGGGGATGCTGTGTTTTCCTCATCGCATCATATCAGATGGCACACTATTTTCATTTGTTCCATTACTGATAATATTCACTCTGATCACCTGACTAAAATGTTATCTGCCAATTTGTTTTGTTATAAAGCTACTTCTTTCCTTTTGTATAATAATTAATTAGTATTTTGTGGACTGATACTTTGAAACTAGCTTAATGTCCCATTCTTTTTTTTTTTTTTTTTTTTTTTGACACAGCATCTTGCTTTGTCGCCCACGCTGGAGTGCAGTGGTGCTCATTGCAACCTTGACCTCCCAGACTTAAGTAATTCTCCCACCTCAACCTCCCGCGTAGCTGGGACTACTGGCACATGCCACTACATCTGGCTAATTTTTGTATTTTTAGTAGAGAAGGGGTTTCACCATGTTGCTCAGGCTGGTTTCAAGCTCCTGGGCTCAAGCAATCTGCCTACCTTGGCCTCCCAAAGCTATGGGATTACAGGTGTGAGCCACCGGCCTGGTCTTAAATGTCCTTTTTAAAAAAAAAAAAATTTTTTTTCCATAAGTTATTCGAGTACAGGTCGTATTTGGTTACATGCCTAAGTTCTTTAGTGGTGCTTTGTGAGATTTTGGTGCACCCATCATCTGAAAATGTCCCATTCTTAAACAAACATTTAATTTTTACTTGTTTATTTAATTAGGGACTCGTGTCTCTATTTTATTCAATGGTTTATAATCTATTACTCTTATTATTTATTTTGACGCAAGTTGTCTCTCATTTGTCCAATGGCATCCTCTTCAAGCTGACTCCTGTGTCCTTTTGACAGGCCCCCACCATGCTGATAATTTCTTGCTTTCCGACATGCAAATATATTCCAGGTGGCTGGGCATGCTGGCTCATGGCTGTAATCCCAGCACTTTGGGAGTCCAAGGCGGCAGATCATCTGAGGTCAGGAGTTCGAGATCAGCCTAACCAACATGAAAAAATCCCATCTCTACTAAAAATAAAAAATCAGCTGGGCGTGGTGGTGCATGCCTGTAATCCCAGCTACTCGGGAAGCTGAAGCAGGAGATTGCTTGAACCTGGGAGGTGGAGGTTGTGGTGAGCTGAGATGGTGCCATTGCACTCCAGCCTGGGCAACAAGAGTGAAACTCTGTCTAAAAAAAGAAAAGAAAAAAAATATATTCCAGGCTTGTCTTGTATTTTCTCTGTTTCAGACCTGAATCAGCCATTCCTCTGAAGAGTCATGGTTCATTTTAATGGAGAAAGGTATTTATCAGCTAGGTGTGCTTATTGCTATTGGGGTATTGCATCTCCCAAGAGCTCTCACTGGACAGAACTAGCCAATATAACAGTATATGTATTACAATCTTAACAGCTTAAAACAACACAAATTCATCATCTTCTAGTTCTGAAGATTAGAAGCCATAAAATCAAGGTGTCAACATGGCTGTTCCTTCTGGAAACTCTAGGAGGGCATCCCTTTTCTTCCTTTTTCCAGTTTCTAGAAGCCACCTACCTTCCTTAGCTTGTGGCCCCTTCCTCCATTTGCAGAGCTAACAGCATAGTATTCTCAAATTAACATCTGTCTCTTTCACTTCTGCTTCTGTTGTCATATCTCCTTCTCTGACTCTGACCCGCCTCCCTCCCTCTTTTATTTTTTTACACGGAGTGTCACTCCCATTGCCCAGGTTGGAGTGCAGTGCTGCAATCACAGCTCATTGCAGCCTCTACCTCCCAAGCTCAGGTGATCCTCCAGCTCAGCTTCCCTAAAAGCTGGGGTTACAGGCATGCGCCACCATGCTAGGCTAATTTTTGAATTTTTAGTAGAGATGGGGTTTCAGCACGTTGTCCAGGATGATCTCAAACTCCTAACCTCAAGTGATTCTCCCATCTCGGCCTCCCAAAGTGCTGGATGTGAGCCACAGTGCCCACCCTCTGCCTCCCTTTTATAAGGACTCTTGTTATTGTATTGGACTCACCCAGATAATCCAGGATAACCTTATCTCAAGGTTTTTAACTTAATCTTACCTGCAAAGTCCCTTTTGCCATGTAAGGTAACATGTTCACAGGTTTTGGAAATTAGGATGCAGGCATCTTTGGGGGTCTATTATTTCTACCTTCTACAGTATGTATGTATGTATGCATGCACACATTTCTATGTTTATTCCTATATCTATACAAACATATTGAAGATCATAGCATCATTTAGATACTTCCAATTTCAACTGGACAACTACAGGGTTCATTCCAGGTTTCTGTTTCAATATTTGTGACTCCCTTCTCCAACAGTGAGAAACCTGGCTTTCATTATCCTAAATAAGTTACTTACTTGACTAATCTCCTCTATGTAACTATTGTCCTATTCCCCTTCTGTTCTCTTATCCTGGGAATGTCCTCCCACTCTGCCTGGACTCTGAAACTTTATACCCAGCCACCCTTCCATGGGGACACCCTCTTCACTCCACTGGAATTCTGCCACCCCAAGCCAGGCTACCCCTGCAGGAACACTGTCCTATCCTGTTCAGTCTCTGACACCACACAGCAAGCAGCCCTCCTGTGCAGACACTTCTCACCCTGCTGGGGCTCCAACACCCAGCTCTGGACCACGGTGGCTTCCCTCATTGGTCACAGATGTTATCCTGCTCTGCCCCACCTAAAGGCTTTTTATTTATTTTTTATTAGAGGGAAGGGAAGGGAAGAAAATTCCAAATGACATACTTCTGGGAGTAGGAAACGGGGCACTGAACCTTGATCCAAACAAGGGTGGGAAATGTGGAATGCTGAGCAGGGAGAGGCAGGGAGATGAGCAGGGAGAGGCAGGGAGATGAGGTGGAGTTAGTACACAATAGAGGGCTTGAGGCTTGAAGAAATACCAGCTATTGGAGTGGGTCCCCATTCTTGGGCCTGTTTGCAGGTTTGAGGACTCGACTTGTATTTTTCTGGGCTGAGAATGCTGCCACCAGTCTGGAGCTTCATCAAACCACTTTTTATTAAAAAACCACCCGTTGGCCGCTGTTGTTTTTTATGCTGATTAAGAACACTGACTTGGCTAAATGAACAAGGGGGCTGATTGTTGCTCTGTCTCTTGAAGCAAGAGAGGCTTTTGATCAAGTTGAGTGGAGTTTATGTTTGAGGTACTTCAAAAAATGAAATTTGGAGATAAGCTTATGAACTGAATTTGAACTTTATTTCAAGCTCATTGCACAGAAATGTTTTAGATCCCTTTAATCTGAAAAAAGCCCATTGCAATTGCACTTTTAATCTCTTATTTTCTTTAAGATAAAGCTCCTTCTCAAATTGCTTACTATGTATCTACATACTGAGAAGGGAAAATAAACCTAAGTTTAAAGGTGTTCAGATATTTTCTTTCTCCAAGGATAGGAAATACGGCTCGGTGCCTTCTCTCTTCACCCTGGCACCCAGAGCAAGGATGTTGCTCATTAGTGACGAAGTAGGACCAGTGTCTCAGGTGGCAATCTGGGAGTAAGCTCAGCTTCACAATGGGGGACTGTGGGTTGGTTGCACAGAAAGCAGAAGCTTGTGGGTTCTAATCTCAGTTCCTCCATTGGCTTCTGGTGGCTTTAGGTGAGTCATTTAATTTCCACATGTTTGGTTTGCCCCGTTCGCCACATGGAGCTAATGATACTCCTCATCCACTTATTTCATAGGGATGTCGTAAGGGCTGACTAATGTACAGGGCGGCCAAACATTGCATATGTATGATGAGCTAAGAAAAGCAAGATCATGAGCCCAGAAACATTTTCAAATTGGGGGTGATCTTTTCCTTTAGGAATGAACTATGCTTATGATGCTGGTGTGTGTGTGTGTGTGTGTGTGTGTGTTTCGGAATCGGAGTTTCACTCTTGTTGCCCAGGCTGGAGTGCAGTGGCGCAATCTCGGCTCACTGCAAACTCTGCCTCCTGGGTTCAAGTGATTCTTCTGCCTCAGACTTCTGAGTAGCTGGGATTACAGGTGCATGCCATCATGCTCCAGCTGATTTTTGTATTTTTAGTAGAGACGGAGTTTTGCCATGTTGGCCAATCTGGTCTCAAACTCCTGACCTCAGATGATCCACCAGTCTTGGCCTCCCAAAATGCTGGGATTACAGGCGTGACCCACCACGCCTGGCCTTTTTTGTTTTTGTTTTTGGCACTCTGTCGCCCGAGCTGGAGTGCAGTGGTGTGATCTCGGCTCACTGCAACCTCCAGTGCAACCTCACTGCAACCTCTGCTTCCCAAGTTCAAATGATTCTCCTGCCTCAGCTTCTCTAGTGGTTGGAATTACTGACTTGCATTACTGTACCTGGCTAATTTTTGTATTTTTAATAGAGACAGGGTTTTGCCATATTGGCCAAGCTGGTCTCAAACTCTTGGCCTTAAGTGATCCGCCTGCCTCAGCCTCCCAAAGTGCTGGGATTACAGGTGAGCCACTGTGACCAGCCATGGTATTTATTTTTTTTGACCATTTTTATGTCTTATTAATTTAATTCATGCTATTAGTAATTATATACATAATAATATGTTTGGCTCAACATGGATGACATCATTCACTTCAATATTTTTTTGTTTGCTTCCTATGTGCCTGGTACTCTCTGTATTAGAATTAAAAACCTAAGTGAAAACCAAATTATAGGAAGGTCAGGAAATGGGAAATATTTATGAGTGAATTCATACGTATATTTCTTTTGTTAATTTATTTGTTTGAACATACACTTTTTCTTTTTTTTTTTAAATCATAAAACTGGCTGGGCACAGTGGCTCACGCCTGTAATCGTAGCACTTTGGGAGTCCAAGGCAGGCGGATCACCTGAGGTCAGGAGTTCGAAACCAGCCTGATCAACATGGTGAAACCCAGTCTCTACTAAAAATACAAAAAAATAAGCTGGGCATGGTGGCACATGCCTGTAACCCCAGCTACTTGGGAGGCTGAGGCAGAAGAATTGCTTGAATCTGGGAGGCAGAGACTGCAGAGAGCTGAGATTGTGCCACTGCACTCCAGCCTGGGTGACAGAGCAAGACTCCATCTCAAAAAAAAAAAAAAAAAAAAAAAAATAAGCCAGGTGTGGTGGCTCACACCTGTAATCCCAGCACTTTGGGGGGCTGAGGCAGGTGGATCACCTGAGGTTAGGAGTTCAAGACCAGCATGGCCAACATGGTGAAACCCTGTCTCTACTCAAAATGCAAAAATCTGCCGGGTGTGGTGGTGGGTGCCTGTAATCCCAGCTACTTGGGAGGCTGAGGCAGGAGAACTACTTGAACCCAGGAGGCAGAGGTTCCAGTGAGTGGAGATCGCACCACTGCACTCCAGCCTGGGTGACAGAGCAAGACTCTGTCCCAAAAAATAAAATAAAATAAAGTAAAATAAAATAATTAAACTTATCTGAGAAAAGCTGAGCTGTAGTTTCCTGAGTATTGATAAAGATAAATCTTAGTTTTTGAAAGGAAGGGCTCCCCAGTAGCCAACTTATTCTAGAATGACAGTCCTCCTAAAGACATCATCTTCCACTTAATGAATTTCCATATAGCTGTTCCTTGCTAAAAAGGACATTAACCTAAATTAGGTTTGCCCTTTTACTGTGTCAAGCACATAGTAAAAATGAACATAATCGGCCGGGTGTGGTGGCTCATGCCTGTAATCCCAGCACTTTGGGAGGCCGAGATGGGTGGATCATGAGGTCAAGAGATTGAGACCATCCTGGCCAACATGATGAAACCCCGTCTCCACTAAAAATACAAAAATTAGCTGGGCGTGGTGGTGGGCACCTGTAGTGTCAGCTACTTGGGAGGCTGAGGCAGAAGAATCGCTTGAACTTGGGAGGTGGAGGTTGCAGTGAGCGGAGATTGTGCCACTGCACTCCAGCCTGGCGACACAGCAAGACTCCGTCTCAAAAAAAAAAAAAAAAAAAAATTACATAATCAGTATATCCTGAATATAGGCCAGTTAAGCCAGATTGCACATGAACTGAAAACTAAACTAAAAATGATTATTTCATACTCCTGGAAAACCCTCATTTACATGCATGTGGAAATAACTGCTCTTCACAGCATCCTCCTACCCATGCAGATGGTCACTGTCTTCAATGGCACTGTCTTTGAACATGCTGTAGCATGAAAGCTTCATGCTGTTATATCAACCAGGGCTGACATCTAAGTTCAAAATGCCAAGGGAAAAGTAAAAAAGACAAAATAGAACAACACAGAGAGGGAAATAAGGGTTTGGCATCTTTGTTTCCAGTTGTTGGCTTTGGCTCTGAGTAGGGCTTCTGGCTGGTGTCTATAGGGAAACTTTTGGACTATTTTCCACAGACTGAACAGGGCACATGAAATTTCTATTATTACTTCAATCTTGGCTGACTCTAGTAAAACTGATTGCCTTATATCCCTTGTCCTGGAACCATGTCGTTTCTAAGGGTAGCTATAGTTCATGAGAACACCCCAGAGCCTGTTTCAGGACCATTGCCTTCTAGAGATGAAACCACTTCTATAAGGTCTTCACATTTTCCTATAGCTGCGGTTTCAGGGCAATCAAGACCAACCTGATCTTCCTATTCTAAAACTGTCACAACAATCTGTGCCAAAATCAGAGACACCAATAAGCCCTTAAGTCAGAAACTAGATACAGTTTTATAGAATTTTAACATACAGGGGTAGCACCTCAACATTTTTATTTATTTGTTTATTTTTTGAGACAGGGTCTCACTCTGTTGCCCAGGCTGGAGTGCAAGGGCGCAATCTCGGCTCACTGTAGCCTCCACCTCCCAGGTTCAAGAGATTCTCCTGCCTCAGCCTCCCAACTAGCTGGGATTACAGGCGCCCACCACCACGCCTGGCTAATTTTTGTAGTTTTTAGTAGAGACAGGGTTTCACCATGTTGGCCAGGCTGGTCTCGAACTTCTGACCTCAGGTCATCTGCTTGCCTTGGCCTCCCAAAGTGCTGGGATTATAGGCGTGAGCCACTGCACCTGGCCACACGTCAACATTTCTAACATGTATTAGAGAGCCGGGGAGAATGTCAGTTCTGTAGGCAACTCCCATGTGGAGAGCTTGATTTTGCTTCCCAAATCCTATTTTCTTCTCTAGTTAAGGAGGAAGGATGAGGCAGGATAAATGATCACCTTGGGATTTAAACAGAACCCATGAAACTTCAGGTGTTTAAAAGTGATTTTAAAAAAAAAGTTACATCCCGTCTTTACATGTTATAACCTTAGGCACTGAAAAAACTTGAGAGGCCTGTCGTCTCATCCATTGATGTTCATGTTCCCTGACCTCCTAAGCAAGAGGAAGGACTTGTCTGTTTCTCTAGATTTTAGACCATGTGAAGTTCACTCTGTGGTGTACCAGAAGATTGAAGTTGATTGATTTCCGTTTTTCTTAGGAATCCTGAGCTTCAGGAAAATAGCATTTTATTCAGGGGGCAACTTTGCTTTAGAAACTGATTTTGTTTCTTCCAGCAGAAGTCTTATAGCCTTGAGATCTATTAAAATGGAATAATGAGACCGGGCTCAGTGGCTCACACCTGTAATCCCCGCATTTTGGGAGGCCCAGGCGGGTGGATCACCTGAGGTCAGGAGTTTGAGACCAGCCTGACCAACATGGAGAAATCCCATTTGCATTAAAATGCAAAATTAGTTGGGCATGGTGGCAGATGCCTGTAATCCCAGCTACTCGGGAGGCTGAGGCAGGAGAATCACTTGAACCCGGAAGGCAAAGGTTGCCGTGAGCCCAGATCGTGCCATTGCACTCTAGCTTGGGCAACAAGAGTGAAACTCAATCTCAGAAAAAAAAAAAAAAA
>NW_016814955.1:724252-731548 GCF_001698545.2 Rhinopithecus bieti | reverse complement strand
TGGTGTACCAGAAGATTGAAGTTGATTGATTTCCGTTTTTCTTAGGAATCCTGAGCTTCAGGAAAATAGCATTTTATTCAGGGGGCAACTTTGCTTTAGAAACTGATTTTTGTTTCTTCCAGCAGAAGTCTTATAGCCTTGAGATCTATTAAAAATGGAATAATGAGACCGGGCTCAGTGGCTCACACCTGTAATCCCCGCATTTTGGGAGGCCCAGGCGGGTGGATCACCTGAGGTCAGGAGTTTGAGACCAGCCTGACCAACATGGAGAAATCCCATTTGCATTAAAAATGCAAAATTAGTTGGGCATGGTGGCAGATGCCTGTAATCCCAGCTACTCGGGAGGCTGAGGCAGGAGAATCACTTGAACCCGGAAGGCAAAGGTTGCCGTGAGCCCAGATCGTGCCATTGCACTCTAGCTTGGGCAACAAGAGTGAAACTCAATCTCAGAAAAAAAAAAAAAAAAAAGGAATAATGATGATGACAGAGGAAATGTCTTCATATAGATTGGTGGATAGAAAATTGAGCCAAGAAAGATCCAGGATTCTAGAGTGTTCTGACTTTGCTACTAATTCATTCATTCAGTGACCTCAGGCAATTCTGGTCATTATTTCACAGCTCAGTTTCCCTGTCTGTAAAGTAAGAATCCTGACATTTATTATGCAGGTAGTATGGCAAGTGAGTTGAGAGTAGGCTCTGGAAGCAGATTGTCTGGTTTGACTTCTGACTCTCCCACTTCTAACTGGGATTTTGGGCAAGCGACTTATCTCTGTGTTTCAGTTTCCTCATGTGTGAAATTATTATCCTCATAATAATAGCACCTATTTCATAGGATTATTGTGGGGAATACATGTGATGATATAAGTGAAATGCCTGACATGTTGCTCCAAGTCAGCATTAGTACTAGCATTATTTTACTTATCTAGAGTTCGTATTGATATTATTATCATAACCTAATCAAGGATACTGAGGTTCAAAGAAGTGGAAAACTAAGGACAAATAGAACTTTGCCTTGAATTTACTTTAAAATTATTAAGCCCAAACCACTTTATGCAAGAGCCAAGATTTCAAGAACTTTTGCAAATGTAGCATCACTGGAAATACTTTACAACTATCTCCATGTGAGTAAGCAAACATTCAAGGAACAAGCAGAGTGCAGAGCAGAGTAGGAGGTGTCTGCCTCTGTCAGCAGGTCCAGTGCTAAGCCAAGGCATCTGCAGAATCTCCAGCTACATCCTCATAACAATTATTTTAGGTGGCATCTGGATTTAACAAACATTAATTAGTTACTTGGATAAGGTGTGGGCTATACCACTCCCTGGGCTGGGTTAATTGAGTTACAGATACATGCCTAGAGATGATGCATCCCAAAGTATTCATTTACAGAGAAAGGAAGACTCAAGGCCATGGAGATAAGGTCAGAAGTCAGAGGAAAACTGGGTTTCATTTTAGTCTCATCTTCTGTGAGCTGGCCTTTCTCCATCTTTTCAGGCATGTTTTCTGCTCTTCCTCAACAGGCCCCCTTCAGCTGTGCTTCTGCTCTGCCTTTCCAGCATCCCAAGACTGTCCTGTGCCCAGGCTTCTACTTATGTTGGCCCTATTGGAAAGCTTCCTTTCATCATACTGTTGTTATATTTCAATCATTCTTTAAGGCCTTGCATACCAGCTTCTCTCTCCATACATTTCTCCTTACTCTGCTGCTGTCATAGTTTATCTCAGCATCTGCAGGAATTATATAGTCAAAATATGTTGTTAATTTTTCTTTTCTTTTTTTTTTTTTTTTTTGAGACAGAGTCTGCTCTGTCACCTAGGCTGGAGTGCAGTGGCACAATCTTGGCTCACTGCAACCTCCTCCTCCCAGGTTCAAGCAATTCTCCTGCCTCAGCCTCCTGAGTAGCTGGGATTCCAGGTGCATGCCACCATGCCTGGCTAATTTTTGTATTTTTTTAGTAGAGACAGGGTTTCACCATGCTGGCCAGGCTGGTCTTGAACTCCTGACCTTGTGATCTGCCCACCTCAGCCAATATGATGTTCATTTCTTTGCTACGGCCATAGCATCACATCCCTGCAAATGATGAATACGTTCTTTCTTTTTGTCCTTTGTTGCACATTTTGAAAATGCCTACAATGTGGTGTATCTGTGCTAGCAGCCAAACATTGTGGAATATTATTCCCACCTCCTAGATATTTGTTAAAAAATGAAACTTTAAGATATTAAGTTATTTTGATCAAAGTCCCAAAGCTACTAGGTGACAGGAATGGGATTTAGATCTGGATCTGTCCTTTACCCAGTTTTCTCTAGAGAATCTCGTGTTTTGAATACAAGCAAGTCCTGGTGAGTAGGAGGGATGGGAAGGATTTAGAAGATCTTGGAGATAAGCTTGCCTGAGGAATTAAACTTGGTTACCAGAGGGCTGGGCATGGTGGCTCATGCCTGTAATCCTAGCACTTTGGGAGGCTGAGGCGGGCAGATCACCTGGGGTCAGGAGTTCGAGACCAACCTGGCCAAAAGGAGAAATCTGTCTCTATTAAAAATACAAAAATTAGCCAGGTGTGGTGGTGCATGCCTGTAATTCCAGATACTTGGGAGGCTGAGGCACGAGAATCTCTTGAATCTGGGAGACAGAGGTTGTAGTGAGCTGAGATCACACCACTGTACTCCAGCCTGGATGACAGAGCAAGACTCTGTCTCAAAAAATAAAAAAGAGAATTTGTTACCAGATTTAGTGAGTGCTTGGATGCGGGGGGCACCATGTTCAGTACTGAGGAAACAAAGGAATGAAAGGCCAAATGGGATCTCATGGAAACCAGAGGGAAATGGGGCTTCAGGGACGGCAAAATCTGTCTGACATCCTCTCTTGTGGGAGACATGTTTAAACTTGGCCTGAGTGCTCGCCAGAGGCCTGGTGCCAGGGTGGCAGTTTCCCCAAACAGTCAAGTAGAGAGATCTAAAGGATGAATGTAAGCTTTGCCCTTGGGAAGGAAGAAGGCCAGAGTGGGCTGTTACTTCAGTCATTCAACCCAAGTGTTGAGAGTGAGACTAGAGCCAGGAGACAAAACTGAGTGTTGGAAGCAAGGTGGACGCTAGAATGGAGTGGATAGTTAAGAGTAAGTGTCGTGGCAGAGCTTGGGTTCAAGGCACATTTGATGAACACAGCTGGTGGGCTGGGGCTAGTTTGAAATGACTTCAAGGAGCAAGGGCAGACCCATGTGGCTTACAGGCACAGGGTTTGGAAATAGAAGAAAATGGGCCAGGCGCGGTGGCTCATGTCTGTAATCCCAGCACTTTGGGAGGCCAAAGCGGGCGGATCATGAGGTCAGGAATTCAAGACCAGCCTGATCAACATGATGAAACCCTGTCTTTACTAAAAATACAAAAATTAGCCAGACGTAGTGGCGCATGCCTGTTAATTCCAGCTACTCGGGAGGCTGAGGCAGGAGAATCACTTGAACCCCAGAGGTGGGGATTGCAGTGAGCCGAAATCATGCCACTGCACTCCAGCCTGGGCAACAAGAGCAAGACTTCATCTCAAAACAAACAAACAAACAGAAATAGATGAAAATGAAAGGTAAATGATCAAATTAAGGGGGCAGAGTTTTAAATAAACTTTAATTCCACTGACATCAGAGTGAATTGGCCAGGTGGAAAGAGGGGAGGCAGGGAACAGGACTGCTGGAGGCAGTCAGTTAAGGGCATTTATAGAGTTAATTCATTGGGAGCAGGGAAGATATGGATAAAATGCCCTATCTCCAAAAAAGCCTCAGTGTAAAGTGCAATGTGTCTAGGAAAATCTACATTAGATTGGAAGTCTTATGGTTGCCCATTGGAGGGCTTCTACAGGGAGGCTGAGGGATGTTTGGGGGGCTATGACCTTTGAGGGCTAGATAATAATCAAATAAACAGATGAAGATTTATGTCCTTCCTTCCACAAACATTCATCTGTCCATTGACTAATTATCTATTGAGCACATACCATTGTGCTAGCTACTGTTGGGCGCCAGAAACAGTGGGTCCTAAGGCATTAATATCTCTGTGTACATGGACATAAATTTATTACAGTGGAGGAGACAAAAATGGAACAAATAAACATACAATTTAAGGTATAAATTTGGACAGTAAGTGCTATGAGAGAAGAGGATAGAAGGGTATAATTTAGATTGGGGTGAGTGGGGAGGCCTCTCTGAAGAACTCATATCTAAGCTGAGGTCTGATGGGTGAGCAGGGGTTAATGGCAGGCAAAGCATAGGGAAAGAGTATTCCAGGTTGAGGCTGAGTGTTGAAGTTGAGGTTGAGGTTGAGGTGGCTTCCGCCTGTAATTCCAGCACTTTGGGAGGTCAAGGTGGGCAGACCACTTGAGGTCAGGAGTTCAAGACCAGCCTGGCCAACATGGTGAAGCTCCATCTCACTAAAAATACAAAAATTAGCTGGGCATGGTGGTGGGCGCCAGTTGTCCCAGCTACTCAGGAGGCTGAGGCAGGAGAATTGCTTGAATCTAGGAGACGGAGGTTGCAGTGAGTGAGATTTTGCCACTGCACTCCAGCCTGGGCGACAGAATGAGACTCTGTCACTAAATAAATAAATAAATAAATAAATAAATAAATAAATAAGAATTCTAAGTTTTATCTTTATTCCAAAAGAAGCCATTAGAGAGCCATTAAATAGGGAAATGATATAAAGAATTTATGTTTTAGCCTGGGCTGCTGCACGGAGAGTGTATTGGAGAGGTGAACATAGGAAGATTGATTAAGAGGTTCCTAGAGAAGTCCCGGCAAGAAAAGACCACGTCCAGATGGACTAATGGCAGTAAAGCTGCAAAAGTGACAGTTCATCTGGGTTATACAATATTTTCAAGGGAGAATACAAGACTTGACAATATACTCTAGCCTCTGAAAGTGAAACAACTCTTCATAATTATGTGAAAGGTAGAGCTACAACTGTACAATTTGTTTTGATGCCAAAGTTTCAACAAAAATGCTGAATTATTTTTAACATTTACTGAGAAAGAAAGCAAATTATATCTTTTTTCTTGATGATCCCGGCAAGTTGGTGCATTAGATTATGAGCAGTGAAATCTGATGTTGTGTGCTTCACAAGAGAACAACAAAGAGCTCATGTTCTCTTAGTTGCAGTCATTAATCTCTTGTCTTCTCCAGTTATATTTGTTTATTTAAGACTGCAGGCTGGACTGATTTTACTAGCTATGGGTCTCCTTGGTGAGAGGGTCATGAAGGGACAGTGGGGATGTTTTGTGTGCTGAAATCATGACATACAGACAGCAAAGAGCAGAGGCTGGGCCCCATTAGGGTTGCTGGATGTTGTATGAGCCCATTCATGTTTTGAGACAAGCCTCTCCTTAGAAAAATGCTTTTCTGGCAAAGTAGTTTATGGGTGTTTATTTCCAAATTTGGGTAATAAAAACAGAATAATACAAATATATAGATGGTCTTAAACTTTTTTTTTTTAACTAAACTACATTGTTTTTTGAGATGGCGTTTTGCTTTTGTCGCCCAGGCTGGAGTGCAATGGCATGATCTCGGCTCACTTCAACCTCCGCCTCCCGGGTTCAAGTGATTCTCCTGCCCCAGAATCCAAAGTAGCTGGGACTATAGGTGTGCACCACCACGCCAGCTAATTTTATTTTGATTTTGTTTTTATTTTTTTCTGTGAGACGGCGTCTCGCTCTGTTGCCAGGCTGGAGTACGGTGGTGTGATCTTGGCTCACTGCAACTTCCACCTCAGTCTTCCAAGTAGCTGGGATTACAGGCACCTACCACCATGCTTGGCTAATTTTTGTATTTTTAGTAGAGACGGGGTTTCACCATGTTGGCTAGGATGGTCTTGATCTCTTGACCTCGTGATCTGCCCGCCTCAGCCTCCCAAAGTGCTGGGATTACAGGCGTGAGCCACTTTCCCCAGCCTAAGTTTTGTATTTTTAATACAGACGGATCCACCAAGTTGGCCAGGCTCCTCTAGAACTCCTAACCTCAAGTGATCTGCTGTCTCTGCCTCCCAAAGTGCTGATATTACAGGCATGAGCCACTGCACCCAGCCAGACTTTAAAGAGTTTGAAAGAGAGTATATAAAAGAGACTTATAAAGAATTCTAACTTATTAAATATGGACAGAGAAGTCTCATGGTTGGGATCTGATGTCGAGGCTGTATGTGTTGAGCCTGTATTTTTGAGACTGTAGAGAAAGGACAAAGCAACAAAACGGAAATACCTTTTGTTCCCCTTTCCAGCTGCTTTTCCCCCACCCCAGCTAAAATCTAGGAAAACATTTCAAAAGGAGGAGCTGGAGGGCAATCCTATCTTATCTTTCTCTTCCCAGTGTCTTCCCCTTTCATTCAAAGGGTCTGTGTCTTCAAAAGTAAAACCTTCTAGAAGAGAAGTTCTGTGGGAGTCTCTGATCTTCTCAGGATGTGTGATATGTGACAACATTTCACACTTCCCTAATTCAGAGCGTTGGGATGGCAGCAGCGGGGAGCAAGAAGAATTCTAAAAGACTGGGAAAGATGGCTGGGCATGGTGGCTCACACCTGCAATCCCAGCGCTTGGGGAGGCCGAGGTGGGCGGATCACGAGGTCAGGAGTTTGAGAACAGCCTGAGCAACGTGGTGAAACCCCGTCTGTACTAAAAACACAAAAATTAGCCAGGCGTGATGGCGCACACCTGTAATCCCAGCTACTCGGGGGCTGAGGCATGAGAATTGCTTGAACCCGGGAGGTGGAGGTTGCAGTGAGCCAAGATCACACCACTGCACTCCAGCCTGGGCGACAGAGTGAGACACCATCTCAAAAAAAAAAAAAGACTGGGAAAGATAAATATCTTTGTCTTGTCCTCTTGAGACTGCAGTCAAAGATCTGGAAATAGGACACCAAGGCAAACATGCGTGAGTGGAGAGTAGGGCCCCAAGGAATCTTTAGTGTTGCTACAATACAGACAGGACCTGGGTTTGGATGTATCCTTTCTGAAGGCTCCATATGGAAATAAAGACAAGAGACCAAAGAAGGAGAATGAGAGATGAAGCCAAGAAGTAAGCAGCAGCAGTTCACAGCTGGGATGTAGTCTTGATTTATCTTAGACTTAAAAGATTAGTTCTAACGACCTAACAAAGGGGGTAAACTAGCCTCTTTTGGATGTTTTCCTATAGTGTTAACTAGAGTGAGAAATCAAGGTATATGTTGTAATTACCAGTAAATAATAGAGAACTTAGTCGAATCAACCTTAGAATGTAATTCATCATTGGTGAACCATTCAGGGGCTCTCTCTCTCTCTCTCTCTCTCTCTATATATC
>NW_016814955.1:707073-723699 GCF_001698545.2 Rhinopithecus bieti | reverse complement strand
TTTTTTTTGAGAAGGAGTCTCGCTCTGTCACCCAGGCTGGAGTGCAATGGCACGATCTTGGCTTGCTGCATCCTCCGCCTCCCGGGTTCAAGCAATTCTCCTGCCTCAGCCAACTGAGTAGCTGGGATTACAGGCATGCACCACCACACCCAGCTAATTTTGTATTTTTAGTAGAGACGAGGTTTCTCCATGTTGGTCAGGCTGGTCTCGAACTTCTGACCTCAAGTGATCTGCCCGCCTTGGCCTCCCAAAGTGCTGGGATTACAGGAGTGAGCCACTGTGACTGGCTAATTATTATGGAAAAAATAACACTTTATTTTTCAATATGGTACAACAGATGGAGAAAAGCTAGTCCTTCTAGCTAGAAAATCTTGGTTTCAGTTGATTAGCTTTGTGAACTCGAACAAATTCCTGCTAGAATACAAGTGCCATGGATTCAGGTTCACTGATGAACTGCCACGTAGTAGGCACTTGTCAGCAAGATCATGTTAAATGAATTAAGCCATTTATAGTTTCCCGAGCTTTGATTTTTCTCTTATTATTATTATTATCTTGAGATAGGGTCTTGCTCTCTTGCCCAGGCTGGAGTGCATAGTGCGATCTTGGCTCACTGCAACCTCTGGATTCCGGGTTCAAGCAATTCTCATGCCTCAGCCTCCCAAGTAGCTGGGATTACAGGCATTTGCTACTATGCCCAGCTAACTTTTGTCTTTTTAGTAGAGAAGAGGTTTTGCCATGTTGGCCAGGCTGCTCGTAAACCACCAGCCTCAAGTGATCTGCCCACCTTATCCTCCCAAAGTGCTGGAATTACAGGCATGAGGCACCAAGCCTGGCCTGATTTTCTCATATTAAAGAGGGACATGTAATGCTTCAAAGGGTTGTCATGAAGATGATAGATAGCATGTTTGTTATAAAATACCTGACCAGGGAAGACAATCTGGTTACACAGAACTTTGGAATAACTTCAGTTGTATTGTTGCCCCCAGGCATGGTTTCTTCTTGTCTCTCTTTCCCTCTTTCAAGTTTTTTTTTTTTGAGACGGGTTTCACTCTCGTTGCCTAGGCTGGAGTGCAATGGCGCGATCTCAGCTCACCACAACCTCTGCCTCCTGGGTTCAAGCGATTCTCCAGCCTCAGCCTCCCGAGTAGCTGGGACTACAGGCGTGCGACACCATGCCTAGCTAATTTTTGTATTTTTAGTAGAGACGGGGTTTCACCATGTTGACCAGGATCATCTCAATCTCTTGACCTTGTGATCTGCCCCCCTCAGCCTCCCAAAGTGCTGGGATTACAGGCATGAGTCACCGCGTCCGGCCTCCCTTTAGATAGATTTTAGCTTTACTGAGGAATGCAAGCAATCCATTAGAAACTGCCAGCCAGAAAGCAGACGCATGTGCTGCCATTGGGCGACCTCTTAATGATGTGCTCAAAGAGTAGTTACATATATAATAAATATACTGTGTTGTTCTTTGGGGACTTTTAGCCGTCTAAACAAATGCTTTTAAACAAACAGGATCCTCCAGCTGTGTCCTTTTGTCTCCTTTCTGTCTTTCCCTGTCAGTTTTTGTTTTCTGGCCACCATAAGCTGCTCTCAGTTATTGAACAAACCACAGCTTTCTGCATCTCTAGCCTTCACTGCCTGGACTTCCCATCACCTTGCCCTATGCTTTAGGTCTCATTTTAACACCACATCTCAAAGACGCCTTTTTCAGTCTTTCAGGGTAGCTCTGGTCTCTTGTTATATGATCCCATAATTCTCTGTGCTTCCTCTTTCATAAGAGTAATCACACCTATTGCTACTTCATGACTGTTTTCTCCACTACACTCTGAGCTTCGTGATGGCAGAACCTGCCTTGTTCACTATCACATCCTCAGTGTCTGGCACAAAGTAAACACTCAGACATTTTTGTTGAAATTAAAGTGGGCCGGGCACGGTGGCATGTAATCCTAGCACTTTGGAGGCCGAGGTGGGATGATCGCTTGAGGCCAGGAGTTCAAGACCAGTATGGGTAATACAGCAAGACCCTGTCTCTATTTAAAAATAAATTTAAAAAAAGAAAGTGAACAAATTAAATAAATGTCTCAAAAAGATTTCAGCACCGGAAGAGATCTTAAAGGTATAGTGATCATGTTTGCTCAAACAAAAGGCAGAAATTATTGCCTGGTAAAGGATTTTGTTTTTGATTTGTAAAATTGCTTATATGAAAATTCTTTTTTTTTTTTTAGATAGAGTCTTGCTGTGTTGCCCAGGCTGGAGTGCATTGGCACAATCTCAGCTCACTGCAACCTCCATCTCCCAGGTTCAAGCTATTCTTCTGCCTCAGCCTCCTGAGTAGCCGGGACTATAGGCACATGCCAACATGCCCAGCTGATTTTTGTATTTTTAGTAGAGACAGGGTTTCACCATGTTGGTCAGGCTGGTTTTGAACTCCTGACCTCAGGTGATCCACCTGCCTCGGCCTCCCAAAGTGCTGGGACTACAGGTGTAAACTACCGCGCCTGGCCAAAAATTATAATAAAACTGTAATTTCAAGAATTTTTGTTTATATATTTAATAATTTGCTTTTGTCAAATATATGACAATTATTTGGCATTATGATAATCAAGAAGCATCTGGCATAAATGCGCTTCCTCTTAAAGTAATCTGGAGTTCAATAAAATAAAAATCTATGTAGTGGGCTAATGTTTTAAAAATATTAACAGGTATTTTTCATTTCGGTAACTCCTAATTTCATGTTATCTCACAGTTCTTGATTCTAGAGCCAGACAGCCTGGGCTCAAATTATGTCTCCACCACTTAGTTCTTATTGATTTTTCTTTTTTTGAGATGGAGTCTTGCTCTGTCTCCCACGCAGTGGCGTGATCTTGGCTAACTGCAACCTCCACCTTCCAGGTTCAAGCAATTCTCCTGTCTTAGCCTCCCAAGTAGCTGGGACTACAGGTGCCTGCCACCAGGCCTGGCTAATTACTTATTATTATTTTTTTTTTTGGTAGTTTTAATAGAAACAGGGTTTCACCACGTTAGCCAGGATGGTCTTGATCTCCTGACCTCATGATCTGCCCGCCTCGGCCTCCCAAAGTGCTGGGATTACAGGCCTGAGCCATCATGCCCGGCTGGTTCTTATTGATCTTAAGGAAGTTTCTTAAACTCTGTATGCCACATTTTCACTATTTGTAAACTGGTATAAAGTAGTATCTGTTGATAAGGCTTGGTGGCTCACATCTGTAATTCCAGCACCTTGGGGGCCTGCGGTGGGAGGATCTCTTGAGCCCAGGAGTTCAAGACCAGCCTGGGCGATATAGTGCAACCTTGTCTCTACAAAAAATTTAAAAATTGGCCAGGTATGGTGAGCTGTGCCTGTAGTCCCAGCTACTCAGGAGCTGAGGTGGGAGGATCAGTTGAGCCTGGGAGGTCAAGGCTGCAGCGAGTGGTGATTGTGCCACTGCATTCCAGCCTGGGCAACAGAGTGAGAACTTGTCTCAAAAAAAAAAAAAAAAAAAGAAAAAAAAGTGTTTATGTAATAGAGTTATTTTGAAGGTGAACTGAGATAATACATGTAAAATTACTAGAATGGTGCTTGGCACATGGCTGTCAACATATATTATTTTATTATTACTGTTATTATTATCCTGAGAGAGAGCAGTCACACCTGAAAACAAAATAGTCATTGCTTAGCTTTGCATTTTAAAACGGTTTTAAAAGTCTGTATTTAAAAACCTATGAAGTCAAAAGTCTGTAACGGGGCAACATCAGAGAAAATGGTGAAGGGAGGACCTATGAAAATTCTTTCCTCTGTCAAGGCAGCAAGAAAACTAAAAAAGATTGTCAGAATAAATTTTTCTCAAACTCTGAAAATTAATCAAAGGTTTTCAGCTATCCAGGGACATTTATTCAGGTAAATAATAGAGAACTTAGTAGAAGTTTCTTACTAGAAAACAGCTAAATCTCAATTAGAATAGTGAGCTTTGGGGCATTTTAACTTACTCTGTTCCCATCCTCTATTCTCCAGCCCCATGGCAGCCTGAAAACCAAGAGTTCACAATCACAGTGAAAACCAGCAGTGTGGTAGCCATTGGAGTGGGGAGAACAGGGTTGCAGCGCCTTTAATGTCTCATTCAAAGAAAATTGTCATTATCCGATCCGTCTGATGGTTCTCTGGAAGATCTATTTACAAGACTGTCTTTATTTAACCTAACTTAGGGCTGATCCAGTGTCACTGCAGAAGACCTTTTCCCCCTGAGATGGGATTTTGTTGAAAATATTTAAACGTGATTGTTTAGCTATTTGGCTGCCTGAGGTAATGGATAACAGCTGGGGCAAACAATAGGTTAAACAAAAAGCTTAAAAGGAAAAACTGAGGAGTGAGATGTTTACAGGGATTTTGAAAAGCCACAGCATATTTCTGGGGGAATTTAGAAGGTCATGTGCATATGTAGGGCTCTGTGCATGCTAAGAGTTTTAGAGTAGGTAGCTAGGCAGACATGAGCAGGGCAGGAGTGGGCCTCCCACCCCACCAGGAATGTCAGGCAACCATCAGGTGATGGTCAGGTAGTTGATGAACTGTCTAAAATAAAAATTGGTTGCAGCCAGTGCCAGGGAAAGGCTGGCTCCCAACAGACACAAAACACCTGAAACTGGTGATCAGCAGCTTTCTGATAAGATCTCAGGAGCTGGGCGAGTAGGCTCAAGCATGCGCACTAAGGGGCAAAATGATGACGTTTAATTGGTATATGACCTTCCTTTAGGAACACTTAACTGGTAAGGGAAAAATGCCTCAAATAAGCATGTGCACAACTTTAGTAAAGACACTGTGCATGCGGCCTCTCCCAAGTGCAGGCAGGCCACTGCACATGCAGGCAGCCCACACTAAGGAAAAATCAAGGGAGAAGAGATGCAAAACCCCAGAAGCATGCCAACGTACAAACCCCAAGTCAAAGGTCAAACAGTACACTTGGATCTCTGAAGTCTCCTGCTTGTCCTTCTTTTTTTTTCCTGCTCTAAAACTTTTAAATAAACGTTCACTGTCACTCCTGCTCTAAAACTTGCCTTGGTCTGCCTTATACCCTCAGGCGAATTATTTCGTCTGAGGAGGCAAGAATTGAGGTGTGCAGATTCACATGGATTTGCTGCTGCTAACAAGAGCTGTGTGTATGCTCGGGAAAGACCTGAGAACACCTTAAGCTGTCACCTCTGGCTGACCTTGAGGCTCTACAGAAAGTGAAGCCTAAGGCAAAGTTGTCAACTGCCTGGCTAAATATTGAAGGCATGCCTCAACATGCACACAGAGCCCCTCAGCAAAGAACTGGGAGAAGTATCCATTCCAAAAGTTTAAGAACATCTCTGTCCAATCACTAGATGAACACTAAGCTAACTGAGCAGAGACTTACCAGCTATACATAAAAAAGAATACAAATTTTATTTTATTTTATTTTTTTGAGACAGAGTCTCACCCTTTCCCTCAGACTGGAGTGCAGTGGCATGATCTTGGCTCACTGCATCCTCTGGCTCCCAGGTTCAAGTGATTCTCCTGCCTCAGCCGCCCGAGTAGCTAGGACTACAGGTGCCAGCCACCACGCCCAGCTAATGTTTTATACTTTTAGTAGAGACGGGGTTTCATCATGTTGGCCAGGCTGGTCTCGAACTCCTGACCTCAGATGATCCACCCGCCTTGGCCTCCCAAAGTGCTGGGATTACAGGTGTGAGGCATCGCGCCCAGCCTCAAGAATACAAATATTAAAAAATTATTTCTTAAAAGTCACTAAACAACAGGAAATAGAAACCAGCAACAATAAATCCTGAGCACCGCCAAGAATCTAATTTTTAGAATTACCACATTTTAAATTTATATTTTATTTTATTTGTATTTTATATGTCTAGTTTAGCGGTTAACAAATATTTCTAGACTTTCAAATAAAAAGTATGGCCCAAACACAGGAAAAAAAAAAGTAATCAACAGAAATGCTCCCTGAAGAAGCTCAGGCACAGGACTTACTAAAAACTGTAAATCAGCGATTTTTTTTTTTTTTCATCCCTGGGTGGGCATGATCTAAACCACCTACTTTAAAATATGTTCAAATAACTATAGTAACGTATGATAATGATGTCTCACCAAGTATAGAATATCAATAAAGAGATAGAGATTATTTAGAAAAAGAACAAAATAGAAATTTTGGACTTTAGAAGTATAACTGAAATGAAACATTCATTAGAAGAGCTCAGCAGATTTGAGTAGGTAGAAGAAAGAATCAGCAAATGTGACGATCAATTGAAATTATTCTGTTTGATGAACAGAAAGAAAAAGGAATAAAGAAAATGAGCAGAGCCTTAGAAACCTGTAGGACACAATCAAGCATGCCAATATATGCATAATGGGAGTTCCAAAGGGAGAGAGGAGAGAGAACTAGACAAAAGAATACTTGATAAAATAATGTCTGAAAACTTCCCAAATTTGATGAAGAGTCTGTAGGAGATATAATGAACTAGGAGCCAAAGAGTTTTTATTTTATTTATTTATTTATTTATTTATTTATTTATTTTGAGACAGTGTTTCACTCTGTTGCCCAGGCTGGACTGCAATTGCACAATCTCTGCCTTCCAGGTTCAAGCAATTTTTCCACCTTAACCTCCTGAGTAGCTGGGACTACAGGCACACACCACCACATCTGGCTAATTTTTGTATGTTTAGTAGAGTTGGGGTTTCACAAGTTGGCCAGGCTGGTCTCAAACTCCTAAACTCAAGTGATACGCCTACCTCAGCCCCCGCAAAGTGCTGAAATTACAGGTGTGAGCCACCTTGCCCGGCCATCAAAAACCTTTTAGTTTGCAAGAGCCAGGGTTTGGAACGAGAGACGTGCCCCTCCATCACTGCCTTCCTTTTTTTTTTTTTTTCTTGAGATGAAACCTTGTTCTGTCACTCAGGCTGGAGTGAAATGGCACAATCTTGGCTTGCCGCAACTGCTGCCTCTTAGGTTTCAAGCAATTCTCCTGTCTCAGCCTCCTGAGTAGCTGGGACTACAGGCACCCACCACCATGCCTGGCTAATTTTTGTATTTTTCGTAGAGACGGGGTTTCACCATGTTGGCCAGGCTGGTCTTGAACTCCTGACCTTAGGTGATCCACCCACCTCGGCCTCCCAAAGTGCTGGGATTACAGATGAGAGCCATTGTGCCTGGCCCCCTCATGATTCCGATTTAAGACATACCATTTACACATGGTATGAAGAAGCATGTCTGACGATGCCAAATGCTTCCAGTCTGACAGAAAAGATATAAGACTTCTTTCTGGGCTAGTTTGAAAGGCTCAGAGATAAATGGAGGAGCTAGTTGAAGAGAAAAATTAGAGTTGAGATGTTACAATGGGACTTTGCACTCTGCAACCCCTCTCTCAAGATAAAAATTCTGGTTATGCATGGATAGAAGACAGAAAACTCAGAGGTGTGAGGATTCCTCAGTCCATCTGGAGCTCTGGGAAGAACGCCCTGGGCCATTCTGGGTGGGGGTGGGAGGGTGGTCACAATAGAGACGAAGGGAAAGTGCAGTGTGTTTAGGTGAAGAGGATATGACAGAATTGGCTTGCTCACTCATGTGCCGCCATCCTCACCCCCCTCCACCAAATGTATTCCTCCATCCATGGGGCTGGAATATGTCTAAAAGTTATTTTCCATGTCTTAGTGGGACCCAGAATGAGTTCATAACTGAGGATGGGTGTGTCCATCAGAGGGTCACCATGGTGTGAAATAATGGGACCTCAGAGTAGAGGTCATGGTAGAACAGTTTAGCAATGCATAGGATAAGACATGTGGCTGAATGGTGGAGGATCAGCAGTGCCATTGTGAGACAAAGGGAGAAAGACCATGCAGTCTCCAAGCAGTCCTGGAGCACCCAAGCAGCAAAGAGCACAGATTATCTAAACCTGACCTTGACCATAAACATAGCAGAGACAGAGGCTGCTGCTCAAGCCACACCTCAGGAAAGCTGGTGAAGAGGGAGATAACACATGAAACAATGCTCCCCTGATGCTAAGATGATATGTAACCCCCCTGGAATTTAGATTAGTCGGGGAAGAAAAGGAGGTAAAAAAAAAAAGTGAAAGAAAAATAATTTTTTTTTCTTTTTTTTGAGACAGAGTCTTGCTTTGTTGCCCAGGCTGGAGTGCAGTGGCATGATCTCAGCTCACTGCAACCTCCACCTCCCAGGTTCAAGTGATCCTCCTGCCTCAGCCTCCTGAGTAGCTGGGATTACAGGCGTGCGCCACTACTCCTGGCTAATTTTTGTAATTTTTTTTTTTTTTTTTAAAGTACAGACTGGATTTCACCATGTTGGCCAAGCTGATCTCAAACTCCTGACCTCAACTGATCCTCCCACCTTGGCCTCCCAAAGTGTTGGGATTACAGGTGTGAGCCACCATTCCCAGCCAGGAAGAGAATCTTAAAAGATGACATCTTTAAGATGGAAGTGACTTGAGTCCCCGAAATGGATACAATTAAGTTTTCTGCTCTCAGAGACAATGGGATCTTGAGAGCTAAAATTAATTCTAGCCATAGACAAGGAAAATTATATCTTTGCACATCTAGACCGTTGTACTGTGAAAATGTATTTCTACTGTACCTGTTTAGATTATCTCTCATTTCATTCAAAATTGCACTTATTTTGTATCATATATGCATTTAATTGTGTACCTTAGATATTCCACAAAAGAAAGAGAAATATTCTTTGAATAGTATGGGAGAGTCTACCCACTCTTCCTTCCAGGGAGCATGTGAATAAGCCATTCCTTAGCTCGGCTCAGTACCCGAGGGCTTCTCATAGAGTGAAAATCTCACCAAACTGAGCACAATTCTGTTTCTAAAGACATTTAATTTTTACAACCCCAAATGCAGGTCAGTTATTTCATTCAGTGCTCCACTCAAGAGACAACAATCTGTTCCAACAATGGAGCAACATCTGTCTCTGTAGAATTTCCTGAGAGTCTTCCTGAGGATTGTCAAGGAGAATTGGACTGTGTGCTTTCCTCTGAATGTGCTAACATTTAAATCTAACCCTAAAGTAAGATAAGACTTCAAATTTTTGGCTGAATATCTAGAGAACAGCTTGAGACACACCACCTTGAAAGAGCTGACAGTGGCTTTATGTTTGTGGGTTAATGTATCTTTAATAACTTCACAGATCAAATTAAATTAATGTTTACTTTTCTCAAAAGATTGGGATGGTCTCCCTAAATAAAGTACAAAGGTGGTAGTTTAATGTTTTCTTTCAACAGGGTACTAATGTTTGAGGAAAAAAGATGGCCTTGTGAATTTAGTTTCATATATACTGGGGCCTCTCAAAGATGAACAAACATTTGGAGCCAACTGGAGCTTGATGCTGAGTTAAGGCATTCAGCCAGCCACACACAGTTGCCAAGGCCTTGGGCAATGATTCTGAAATGGGAGCCATAGCAGGTGGGGCCTTGTTTCTAAGTCTCAACAGACTCTAGAGTATATCTGGGCATTTTTCCCTCTTATTGGTCAGAGTCAAAAAGGGGAATTCAGTAGTATCGACATGCTTTTATTACTATTTAGGAACTTCCTTTGTTTAAAACTGAATTTTTATTTTTTACAAAGTAAGCACATGTACATAGTTTAATTTATTTATCTATTTAATTAATTATTTTTTGAGATGGAGTCTCGCTGTGTTGCCCAGGCTGGAGCACAGGGGCACCATCTTGGCTCACTGCAAACTCTGCCTCCCAGGTTTAAGCGATTCTCCTGCCTCAGCCTCCAAAGTAGCTGGGATTACAAGTGCCCACCACCACGCCCCGCTATTTTTTTTGTATTTTTAGCAGAGATGGGGTTTCACCATCTGAAACCATGCTGATCTCAAATGCCTTACTTCAAGTGATCCGCCTGCCTTAGCCTCCCAAAGTGCTGGGATTACAGGATTGAGCCACTGCGCCTGGCCTTTTTTATTTTTTAAATTGAAACAAGGTCTCACTGTGTCACTCAGGCTGGAGTGCAGTGGCGTCATCACGACTTACTGTACCCTCGACTTCCTGGGCTCAGGTGATCCTCCCACCTCAGCCTCTTGAATAGCTGGGACTAGGCATGTGCCACTACACCTGGCTGTAGATAGTTTTAAAACTACACTAACACACTGGACTTGACTTCTCTCTGTGTCCGGCATTAGTGGGTTCTTGGTCTTGCTGACTTTAAGAATGAAGCCGCAGACCCTCACAGTGCATGCTACAGTTCTTAAAGATGGTGTGTCTGGAGTCTGTTCCTTCAGATGTTCATTTGCGGCTGCAATTTCTTCTGGTGGGTTCGCGGTCTCGCTGACTTCAGGAGTGAAGCTGCAGACCTTCTCGGGTGAGTGTTACAGCTCATAAAGGCAGCGTAGACGCAAAGAGAGATAGCACTAAGATTTATTGTAAAGAGCAAAAGAACAAACTTCCACAATCTGGAAGGGGACCCACTGCTGGCTCTGGCAGCCTGTGTTTATTCCCTTGTCTGACCCCACCAACATCCTGCTGATTGGTCCCTTTTGACAGAATGCTGATTGGTGTATTTACAAACCCTGAGCTAGACACAGAATACTGATTGGTGCATTTACAATCCTTTGGCTAGAGGCGGAGTGCTAAGACAGAAAAGTTTCTCCAGTCCCCACTAGGTTAGCTAATAGCAAGTACTGATTGGTATATTTATAAACCTGAGCTAGACCACAGAGTATGATTGGTGGTATTTACAAACCCTTGAGCTAGACACAGGGTGCTGATTGGTGATTTACAATCCCTTAGCTAGACAAAAAGGTTCTCCAAGTCCCCATAGACTCAAGAGCCCAGCTTGGCTTTTACCTAGTGAGCTTGGCGTTGGGGGGGGGTGGAGGGGGAGGGGGTGGAGGGGGGAGGGGTGAGGGGGAGGGGGGTGGAGGGGGGAGGGGGGGTGGAGGGGGAAGGGGGGTGGAGGGGGGAGGGGGGTGGAGGGGGAAGGGAGGTGGAGGGGGAAGGGGAAGGGGGAAGCGGGGGGGGGTGGAGGGGGGAAGGGGAAGGCGGGAGCGGGGTGCTGCAGGGCGAGCTGCCCGCCAGTCCCCCGCTGCCCCGCACGGGCCCTCCTCAACCCTTGGGCTGCCAATGAGACCCGACGCCGCAGCGCAGAGGGTGGCGCTGGTGGGGGGGGCTCGGGCTGCGCAGGAGCCCAAGGCAGAGGGGCGGCTCGGACATGGCGGGCTGCAGGACCCGACCCCTGCCTGGTGGGGAGGCAGCTGAGGCCCAGTGAGAATTGGAGCGCAGTGCTGGCGGGCTGGCACTGCTGGGGGGCCCGGGGCACCCTCTGCAGCTGCTGGCCCAGGTGCTAAGCTCTTCATTGCCCAGGGCCGGCGGCATCGGCTGGCCGCTCCGAGTGCGGGGCCCGCCAAGCCCACGCCTACCCGGAACTCGCGCTGGCTTGGGAGCTCCGCGCGCAGCCCCAGTTCCCGCCGCGCCTCTCCCTCCACACCTCCGGGTAAGCAGAGGGAGTGGGCTCCAGCCTCGGCTAGCCCAGAGAGGGGCTCCCATAGTGCCTTGGTGGGCTGAAGGGCTCCTCGAGCGCTGCCAGAGTGGATGCCGAGGCAGAGGAGGCTCTGAGAGTGAGGGCTACTAGCATGTTGTCACCTCTCATTCCCATCTCCTAATCCTTGCTTCTATGAGGTAAAACATTTCAACATTTTCAAGTGTTTTCAAAAATAGCGAAAAGAAGCTAGTGATTTTCTGGTATTTTCTTTCTTTTTTTATTTTAGGGGGGGTGGTGACGGAGTGGCACTCTGTTGCCCAGGCTGTAGTGCAGTGGCACCATCTCGGCTAACTGTAACCTTTGCCTCCCGGGTTCAAGCAATTCTCCTGCCCCAGCTTCCTAAATAGCTGGGACTGCAGGCAGGCACCAACACGCCTGGCTAATTTTTGTGTTTTTAGTAGAGTTGGGGTTTCACCATGCTGGCCAGGCTGGTCTTGAACTCCTGACATTCTGATCTGCGTGCCTCGGCCTCCCAAAGTGCTAGGATTACAGGCGTGAGCTACTGCACCCGGCTAGGAATCAGCATTCTTACACACAAGTATTTTTTTTTTCTTTTCTTTTTGAGACAGGGTCTCACTCTGTCACCCAGGCTGGAGTGTAATGGGGTGATCACAGCTCACTGCAGCCTCGACGTCCTGGACTCAAGCAATCCTCCCACCACAGCTTCCTGAATAGCTGGGACTGTAGGCACATGCCACCATGTCTGGCTATTTTTCTTTTTCTTTTCTTTTTTTTGGGTAGAAACAGAGTCTCATTATGTTGTCTAGGCTGGTCTTGAGCTCTTGAACTCAAGTAATCCTCCCGCTAGGCCTCCCAGAGTGCTGGGATTACAGGTGTGAGCCACCATGCCCAGCCCCACACATAAGTATTTTTGGTCTGAATCACCTTAGCTTGAGTTTATCAAATATAATAGTTTTGAACACTTCTTGTGTGCATCTTACATCCTTTTGGCCACACTTCTTACTCTAGCCATTGCTTTGGTGATTAGTTCTCGTAGGTTTGTTTAGACTAGCTGCATGCAGTCTTATTCTGATAGTGCCTTATCTTAGCCTCCGGTTCCTGCCCTAGAGCTTCTTTAACACTGAGTGGTGGTATCCACAGAATTTCTGGACACTCATGCAGGGTAAACAAGAAGTTCAAGGGAGTTAATATTCATGAGGTCATCTCTGACCAGCTGGGGATGGGAGCCAATGAACAAAAACTTCCATCTTTTGTACCTGGCAAACAGTTCTGAGATGCATCTCGGGCGGTTTCACCCTCTTGCTCCTCAATCCTGCTCATTGGGATCACTTCCCAAATAACTACCTGCACCCAGACTTTGTTTTGGGTCCAAGTCTCAGGCAAACCTGGGGTGAGACAGTATTAGAAATGATACTAGAAAGCAAGCTGTCATCATGGGAATTTACAGCTGGGTCACTCACTGGTCAGATGACAATAAAAACCCCATTGCAGGTAGTATGTGGATGGTGATAAATCCTGGCATGTGATCACATCAAAATTACTAAAACTCATTTAGTAAATTGGGATGAGATATCAGTGGAAGGAGGAGCACTAAGTTACATGGTTGTTATTCACTTGAATGATACAGGAACAGTGAGAATTATAAAGACTGTGAAGTTGTGTGGCTTTTATGGATTGCTTTGGAGACCTTCAGAAAGGGATAACACAGGTGTGGGACAGAAGGCTTCCATGGTAGAATTTAAGGAGACTAATCTTCTGCAGTTGCAGGGAAGACTGTTGAATATTAGGACTAGGATTTAACTGTAAGGAAGGCAGAATTGTAACTGTGGCAATTCTGCCTGCAGCTTTGCCTGGTCTCTCATGTCAAAGTCGGGATTCTGATAGGCAACGAGTGCAACCCTGATATCTAGGATAGGAATATTTGGGTGTCCAAGCCTGAGAATCTTGAATCTTTCAAATCCTCTTAAACTTTTGGGAGGGAAAAAAAAAAATTCCTTTCTCATTGCTAAGGAGAGGAGCCTCCACTTGCTTGGAGACTAGGTACTGAGCTTGCCTGAGGCAGGTGCCTCTTCTCAAGAGCCATCCCTGCTACCTCTCATTGCCTGTGGGTCAGTAACAAGGGTCAGGTGTCAGCACAACTCAAACAGAGATGCAGAGTTCTTGCTCCAGGAGAAAAATATGCACTGGAGGAATTTCTGTATCTGATTAATATGTATGAGCAGGGACTAGAGGAACATGAGGGAGTAAATCTTGAGGGAATTGGGCCATGGAGAGCAGAATATAAGTCTGGGTAGGGTAGGGTTTACTGGGAACTTATAAACTTGGGGATTCAATGTTATATGAAGGACATGTAAGGTCATTTTTTTTTTTTTTTTTTTTTTTTTTAAAGACGGAGCCTCTCTTTGTTGCCCAGATTGGAGTGCAGTGGTACAATCTCAGCTCATGCAACCTCCCCTCCTGGGTTCAAGCAATTATCCTGCCTCAGCCTCCCAAGTAGCTGGGACTATAGGCACGTGCCACCATGCCTGACTCACTTTTGTATTTTTAGTGAAGACAGGGTTTCACCATGTTGGCTAGGCTGGTATTGAACTCCTGACCTCAAGTGATCTGCCCACTTCAGCCTCCCAAAGTGCTGGGATTACAGCCGTGAGCCACCAGGCCTGGCAAAGGACGTGTAAGGCCATCTGAATAATCTGTTTGATGCCCTGAACCAAAGCTGGATACAATAATGAACTGAAGGACTGATGAAGATTTGGTGAAGACACCGAACTTCCTTGGCATGACACTGAGGAGTGTATCTTCAGAAGATGGGGGAAAGTTGAACATTCATCCTCTGATTATGTTGCCCTGAGGGCTCTGAGAAGATTCCCTTCATTAAGGCAGTAAGGAATTCATCAGTTACAGGAGACCTGTCTTTGAGAAACTCAGTGGTGGTCCTCTTCTGTAGGCCATATTGCCATGGAATTGTATCTTATAATACCAAAATGGAGATGATGGTATTCCAGAATGGTAGAGGTCAGATGTTGGTACTTAGCTATCAGGAGGAAAAAGAGAACCATCAAAAGAAAACAAGACTAGTGTGGCAAACAGGGCACCCTAGCTTGCAGATTTGTCTCGTGATTGCCTAATAAATCATAGTGTTCTTAGGAATGAGATAGACAGATAGCTAATTAGGATGTAATTCAACTTGCTAATTTAAAAAAAAGCTGTTAAGTAGAAGGCTAATTTTAGGCACTGCAAAAGATAACTGTGGTCCGTCACCCTGTTGCTAGATTTAAGTAACTCAGAGATCCAGATCCCTTTGTTTGAAGGGGAGAACAAGTCTTTTTGTGGAAGGACTTTATAACACAAGTGGATAGGTAAATATTTCCCTCTCTCCTTTAGTGGAAACACCTGTAGACATTTGTCAGAGTAACTACACTGGGAAAAAGGGAAGACTCAGATTCAGATATTTTTAGACAAGAGATTTAGGTGGACACTGACACCAGGGAAACCCAGACACTGTCATGGACCTCCAGATAGTGTGTGTGATTTTAGGGACCATGTGTTAAATGGACTTCTGGCCCATATCTATCTCATAGTGGGTCCAATGGGTCTGTGAACCAATCTTGTTATTTCTCAGTTCCTGAGGGCATTAGAGATATACCTAGCACTAGAAGAATCCTCATAGTTGTTCCCTAATCAGTAGAGTTTGGGCCATTAGAATTTTAAAAAGGCCAAGTGGAAGCTTCTGAAACTACTCCTCCCCACTGTTCTGCCCCATCAGATAAGATTATAAATCAGAAGCATAGTGCATACCAGAAGGAATTGCAGAGATTGGCACCACTATGAAAGACCTAAAAGATACAGTTGTTATGGTTACCGTCATTTCCTCCTTTCATTTTACCTGCATGTTTCCTGCAAAATCTGGATGGATCATGGCAGAGTGTAGACTTCCATAGACTTAACTGGGTATTAATTCCAACTATACCTGCTCTCTTGTATATGGTATCTTTACTGATTCAGATCAACCCAACCTCTAGCACTTGACAAGCAGCTATTGATCTAGTGAATTCATACTTCTCAATCCCCTTAAAAGGAAAGATCCGAAGTAATTCACCTTCATGGGAAGAACAGCGGTACACATTCATGTCCTTGGCCCAGAACTATGTAAATGCTTCTGCTTTCTATTATAGGGGCTTCAGTCATGTTGACAATTATCAGATCACCATATGGCATCTTACTAAATGGACCTGAGGAACAAAGAGTGGCAAGTACCAATGCCCTAGTAGAATCATGTGTACTAGAGAGTGGGAGATAAATCTCATGAATATTCAGGGGCTTGTTACATTGGTGAAGTTTGTAGGGATCCAGTGGTTTGGAGCATGCCAGGTCATACCTTCCAAGATAAAAAATGAGAGGTTGCACCTCACACCCGCTACCACTAAGAATGAGGCACAGTGCTTGTCTCCCTAGCAGCTTTGCCCTTTGGTGACAGGAGATAAACGTATTTTTAAAATTATCTCAGTGGCCCTCTGGCTTTCAAAGCAAGCTTTGAATTGGTAGTAGTTTGTCCTGAGTCTATCATTTTCTTTTTTCAAGGCTTTTGATTCTGTTAATAGCAGTAAGGCCATTCCACAATTTTCAGTCATAACTGCTCCCATGCTTTTTAAGTACCATAGCCATTGCATATCTCATTGCCTCACCTTCTAGTGTCACCTAATATCAATTAATTTCAGGTGAAAGACAGTACTTGCAATATCATTGCATGCTGGGAACTTCCACCTCACTTACCACTAGTACTGGAAACCCTATTGCTTTCAGATCTCTGAGTAATCTAGCACCAAAATCTCATCCTAAGGTTTTGCTCTCAAGGGTCACCCCTTGATACCAACTGTCTGATCAAGGCAGGATTCTAAAATGATCCCCAATGATTCTTGCTTTTGTATAATCCTCTTCCCTTCAAGGGTGAGGGTGTATGTTACATTATATGGCCAAAGGGATTTTGCTAACGTGATTAGAATTCCAAGTCAGTGGAGCTTAAGATAGGATGATTATCCAGGTGGTTCTGAGCTGAACTGATCACATGAGTCATTTAAATCTGGGTCTAGGGGTCAGACACCAAGAGGTAAGAGGGATTTTTTTTTTTTTTTTTTTTTTTTTTT